>NC_141040.1:1925000-1957500 GCF_052040795.2 Danio rerio
AACCTGCACATTATTCAGACACTAGATGGTGACAAGCAGTCAAAAACACAACAGAAACTAAAACAGCTGATGGAGTATACACTAACCTGCACATTATTCAGACACTAGATGGAGACAAACAGTCAAAAACACAACAGAAACTAAAACAGCTGATGGAGTATACACTAACCTGCGCATTATTCAGACACTAGATGGAGACAAACAGTCAAAAACACAACAGAAACTAAAACAGCTGATGGAGTATACACTAACCTGCACATTATTCAGACACTAGATGGTGACAAGCAGTCAAAAACACAACAGAAACTAAAACAGCTGATGGAGTATACACTAACCTGCACATTATTCAGACACTAGATGGAGACAAACAGTCAAAAACACAACAGAAACTAAAACAGCTGATGGAGTATACACTAACCTGTGCATTATTCAGACACAAGATGGAGACAAACAGTCAAAAACACAACAGAAACGAAAATAGCTGATGGAGTATACACTAACCTGCGCATTATTCAGACACAAGATGGAGACAGTCAAAAACACAACAGAAACGAAAACAGCTGATGGAGTATACACTAACCTGTGCATTATTCAGACACTAGATGGAGACAAACAGTCAAAAACACAACAGAAACGAAAACAGCTGATGGAGTATACACTAACCTGTGCATTATTCAGACACTAGATGGAGACAAACAGTCAAAAACCATCCTTTAAACCCGTAAAGGGCTTACATTAATCTATGTATATCTTACTCTCCCAAAAACAACACATCATGCCTTTGTAAACAAACAAAGTACTATCAATTTCCATTACGGAGAATAATACTAGAAAAATATTGCATTTTGTTTGTACACGGAGACCTTCTTAATGCCACCATCTGATATTAATTTAATAATTTAGTGTCATGATTTCAGTAGTTAGAATCTTGCAACCAGATGCATTTAGACCTGTCTGGTTTCATTTCTAATGCATCCCAGAAACCCCTCCTAAAGTGGTTGCAGGCATCAAATTTATATCAATCTCAAATGCAAGTCGGAAGGCATTTACACCTGTCGGTTTAACGATTGGATAGCTATCTGATCAGAATAAACACACATGAAGTGACCAGTGCCATTTGTGAGTGTGTGTGTATGCTGCCTCATCCACTGCCAGCCTCTTCTCCTCAGACAGATGGGTTTTAATTAAAAATCGCACAGTAATTAACAAATCGGGCCGCTCGGTCCCTCATAGACGGCATATCACACGCCTCCACCCGCCCACCGCCTCCTACAAAATCATTAACTCGCTGATTGACCCGTTTCCATCAAACAAGAGCAGCGTTATGAAGTGCGGGATTACGTTTCTCGTGTGCATTGAGCAATTTGGATAAATGTACCCAAAGTGTTTCGTTCAAAGAGTCATTCTGCAGTGTGAGAGGTTTAAGCCATGTTTGATTATGTGAGGCTAATTTAAAGGCCATTGTGTCATTCTTCTGTAAAAGCGTGCTGTTTTGAGTCTGCTCGCTGCACTTGAGCTGAAATATTAAAGGGTTGTGATGAAACCCCCCATTTTTCAGTTGTAGTCTGTGTTATAATTTAAAAAAAATGACTTAAGGGGACATTTTACTTCACTTCACTTGTCACAGGCCCATTTGAGTTTCTTTTTTTATTGTTGAAAACATTTTGTTAATTTCATATTATGTTATAATAACTATGCCAACTGTTTCTCATTAGGGTTGGGGTTAGTTGACATGCACCCGCAAAGTTTCTTTAAAAAATGTTGTAAATATGTAACCATTGACTTCCATCATATTAGTTTTTCTTAATATTTTAGTCAATGGTTACAGGTTTACAACATTTAAAAAAAAAAAAAAAAAAGAGGAAAAACAAATAATATACAAGTCAATGTTTATATGTATACAACATTTTTCAAGCTATAAGAGAACAAATACTATCAAAACCAAATACTGTGGAAGTCAATGGTTACAGGTTTCCAACATTTTTTTTATACTGTCAGAAACTTTGCAAGCACATTTTAACTAAGATCTTTCAAAAAGTAGAAAAAAACAAATACTACGAAAAAACAAAAACAAATGGAAGCCAATGGTTACAGGTTTGTAACATTTTTCAAAAAGTACAAAAAACAAATACAATGGAAGTCAATGGTTACAGGTTTCTAACATATTTCAAAACTCTAAGAAAAAATACTATGAGAAAAAAAAAAGTACTACAAGAAAACATCAGCCTGATCTCTTAAGGAAATGTAAGTATTTTACGCTTTGTTAGTTTAGTGGCTAATTTGTATGAAAAAGTACGATTTTAAATAGGAGGCGTGGCACCCAACCCCGCCCCTAAACCCGACTGTCATTGGGTGATGAGCAAATCGAACTAAATTGTATAAATTACATCATACGAATTAGCCACTAAATCAAAAAGTTACGAATTGCCGTTAGATTGTGTTGGAAAACAAATACTATGAAAAACAAATGCTATGGAAGCGGTTACAGGATTCTAACTTTTTTCAAAAAGTAGGAAAAACAAATACTATACAAGTCAACAGTTACTGGTATACAACATTTTTCAAACTATAAGAGAACAAATACTATCAAAACAAATACTGTGGAAATCAATGGTTACAGGTTTTTAACATTTTTTAAACTATAGGAAACTTTGCAAGTACAATTCAACTAAGATCTTTCAAAAAGTAGAAAAAACAAATACTATTCATGTTAATAGTTACAGGTTTCTCATATTTTTCAAAAAGTAGGAAAAATACTATGGAAGTCATTGGTTACAGCTTTCTTTTTTTTCAAAAAGAAGAAAAAAACAAATAATATGGAAGTTAATAGTTACACATTTCTTACAAATACTATAAGAAAAACAAATACTATGGAAGCCAATTGTTATTATTTCTAATATTTTTCAAACTATAAAAAAACAAACACTATGGAAGCCAATGGTTAGAGGTTTGTAACATTTTTCAAAAAGTACAAAAAATAAATATTATGAAAGTCAATGGTTACAGTTTTTTTTCTGACTATAAGAAAACAAATACTATGAAAATAAATATAATGGAAGCCAATGGTTACAGGTTTTTAACTTTTTCAAAAAGTAGTAAAAGTACAGAAAACAAATATTATGAAAGTCAATGGTCACAGATTTTTTTCCAAACTATAAGAAAAGCAGATACAATAAAAATACTATGGAAGTCAATGGTTACAGGTTTCTAACATATTTTACAACTGTAAGAAAAAAATACACTTTGTTAGTTTAGCGGCTAATTCATACCAGTTGAGTCATACGAAAATGTACAATTTTAAAAAGGAGGCGTGGCACCCAACCCCGCCCCTAAACCCAACCGTCATTTGGTGATGAGCAAGTCGTACTAAATTGTATGAATTAGATAATCTGAATTCATACGAATTAGCCACTAAATCAAAAAGTGACGAATTGCTGTGAGATTGCGTTGGAAAACTCATACTATTGAAAACAAATACTATGGAAATCAGCGGTTACAGGTTTCTAACTTTTTCCAAACTATAAGAAACTTTGCTAGTGCATATCAACTAACCCTAACCCTAACCTTAATGAGAATTAATTGGTATGTAGTTGTAATTTAAAATAAAATCAACAAAATGTGTTGAAGAGACCATCAAAATAAAGAGATAGCAGGCACACAAAATCATGACGTCAGGTGACCAAAATGTCTAGTCAGAGTTTCAGGACAATGTTATTTTGACGTCCAATAACGACATTAAATGATGTTGATATTTGGTTGATTTTAGGTTGTGTTGGAAAGTGACCAAACTCCAACGTCAAGCTAACATCTTAAATCAACTTCATTTTGACTGACATTAAATCAACAGGTATGACAACCAAAATCCAATGTCTGATAGACGTCATAGTGGTAATGTCCACACAACCTCAAGCTGCAACATCACTAGACGTTGATATTTGGTTGACTTAAGGTTGTTTTGAAAATCCAACGTCAAGCTAACATTAAACCAACGTCATATTGATGTCAAATACTGACATAATATCAACAGGTTTGACAACCAAAATCCAACATCTGATAGACGTTTTAGTGGTAATGTCCACACAACATCAAGCTATAACATCACTAGACGTTAATATTTGGTTGAATTTAGGTTGTTTTGGAAATCCAACGTCAAGCTAACAATAAACCAACATCATATTGATGTCAAATACTGACATAATATCAACAGGTTTGACAACCAAATTCCAGTGTCTGATAGACGTTTTAGTGGTAATGTCCACACAACCTCAAGCTATAACATCACTAGACGTTGATATTTGGTTGACTTTAGGTTGTTTTGGAAATCCAACGTCAAGCTAACATCAAACCAACGTCATATTGACATCAAATACTGACATTAAATCAACAGGTTTGACAACCAAAATCCAACGTCTGATAGACGTTTTAGTGGTAATGTCCACACAACCTCAAGCTATAACATCACTAGACGTTGATATTTGGTTGAATTTAGGTTGTTTTGGAAATCCAACGTCAAGCTAACATTAAATCAACGTCATATTGACATCAAATACTGACATTAAATCAACAGGTTTGACAACCAAAATCCAGTGTCTGATAGACGTCACAGTGGTAACGTCCACACAACCTCAAGCTATAACATCACTAGACGTTGATATTTGGTTGACTTTAGGTTGTTTTGGAAATCCAACGTCAAGCTAACATCAAACCAACGTCATATTGATGTCAAATACTGACATTTATTTGTCAGGTATGGCAACCAAAATCCAACATCTGATAGACGTCATAGTGGTAACGTCAACACAACGTGAAGCTGTAACACCATTAGACATTGATAATTGGTTGATTTTAGGTTGGACGTCGGACACTGACGTTGGTATGACATTGGGTTCTGACCTCAACTCGATTTTCATTTCCAAACAAAACGCAATGTCCTGCGACATTAGGGTACAACGTCAATCTGACGTCATGTTGCCTGCTGGGTGGAATCAATATGTGTCCCCAAATACCTAAAAATGTTGACAAATTCTTTGGGGGTGTCCCTAAAACACTGGCAGTTGTAACTTTCCGCAGAGTCTCAGTCTAAAGCTGATTGCATTGCTTCTGTTTTTCAGTATTATTACTCCATTAAGGATATCTCTGTCGGAGGCATGTGCATCTGTTACGGTCACGCGAAGGCCTGCCCTCTCAACACACACACCAAGGTTTGTCATCTACAGCTACAGAAACTCTTTCCTCAATTGATTTCCTGCGTGCACTTTTAATTAGGTTTATTGCTTGAGCTTTGTTAGTAAGCTGTTAATTAGAGACCGAGCACGTTTGGCCTTTATGAAAGAAGCATGCGCTCACGACAGTTGTAAAGATTCAATAATGTTTTCATTTGTGCCTGATATGATCTGAATTTAAAAGTGTGTGTGTGTGTGGGTGTGTGAGAGAGAGAGAGAGAGAGAGATTTAGATTTTTACAAAAACTTTATTACATTAAAACAAACACAATATTACTATAAATTAGTCAATTCAATTTACATCAATGAAAAACTATGCATTTCAAATAAGTGTAAAAACAACATTGTTTTCATCTACGCAACACAAAGCATTATTATAGCACCAAATATTTTCAAAAGTTTCCAAATCATCCATTTGTATATAGTAACTAAAATCAGTTAAGACTCTTGCTTGTATCATGCTTGAAAAAACAATTAATACATTATGTTGTGTGTTATTTTCAATTTTCCTCCTTCTGCTCACATACACAGCCATTTTTGCTTGTCCTAGTATAAAATTCAGTTATTGACAAGAAAATATCTTACTCCTTACATATTTAAAACCGAAGATGAATGTTTCAATCGAGAAAGTCTCACAACATCTAGCAAAAAAACTTTGCAATAACTTAAACAATGGACCCAATCTAACACATTTCACAAAGACATGAAAAATGGTTTCTCTTTCATTGCAAAAAGGACATAGCGGACTAATTTCAGGATTTAAAATTGAAATGAAAGAGTTTACAGCTATAGCCCCATGAAGGACTCTCCATTGCAAATCACCAACTTTTTTCATTAATGGTGGTTTGTACAGTGCTCTCCATTGAGGTTTTACTTCATTCTAAAATTTAAAAAAATCACGCCATGTAGTGTCACTCCTTTTGTCTAACATTTTCTTATTTAAGTTGATCACACAAAACTTATACAAAACTTTTCCAGTACAAGATAAAAAATTAACACACATTGAATCAACAGATTCCAAAAGGACACCAGAAAAATTCTCTGTATTAACCGAAATATATAAAAGTGGGAAAGAGTCTGTTGGATTCGGGATGCTTTTTCCATCCCAACAACCATTCTGCCGGTTTAAGGACAGTTCTCCATCTCAGAATTGCCTGTTCAATTAGGCGAGCAGACCTGAAACCCAAACGCTTAACAACTTCTTCAGAGTGCTTAAAATCACGATCAGTCAATTCAAGTAAATGTAGCAGCTTGATGACATTATTGTTTATAAGTGCCTTGTTAAGACCAGGGTATGTCCCTTCTGAAGATATGTCAAAGCGTGCTCCAAGAATTAAAGGTTCTTCCAGAAGCCAATGAAGTGACAGTATATCCATTGTTCGTTTAAAGACAAAAAGATTCCACACTTTAAAAATGTTCTTGTAGAAGATCGGTAAAACAGAAGTGTCCAATTTTTTAGGGTCTAAAAGAAAAAGAGTTTTATCTAAACCAAGATTTCCAAGCTTGTGTAAAATTATAAAAGCAACAGCACACCACTTATATTCAACAGAACCGTTTAAAAGTCTTTGGATTTGTTGCAAGAGAGAGAGAGAGAGAGAGAGAGAGAGAGAGAGAGAGAGAGAGAGAGAGAGAGTTATTTACTGCCTAATTTAATTTAAATAAAACATTTACTCATCTGATTATGCTTTGTTATTTTTATTGCATTTTTAAAAAACAAAAGTGTGCAAATATAGTCCATTTTTATTTGAAGGTGTCCTTACACTGTAGATATTTTTTTACCTACTGAGTATAATTCATGTAATGCGTGTAATAATAGTTAGGGTTAAAATTCACATTGTGTGTGTGTGTGTTCCAACTAACAAGCGACACTGTGGCACAGTGGTTAGCACTGTCCCCTCACAGCAAGAAGCTCGCTGATTCGAGCCTCGACTGGCTCATTTGGCGTTTCTATGTGGAGTTTGCATGTCCTTCCAGTGTTGGCGTGGGTTTCCTCCGGGTGCTCTGGTTCCCCCCACAGTCCAAACACATCATGCGCTATAGGGAAATTGAATACACCAAATTGGCTGTAGCGTATGAGTGTGTATGGGTGTTTCCCAGTACTGGGTTGCAGCTGGAAGGGCATCCGCTGTGTGAAAAATATGCTGAATGAATGAAACGACTAAGCTGAAGGAAAATAAATGAATAATTGGACTAATTGAATTACATTTTAAAGCCTAAATATGTTAAAACATAGTTTAATAGTTGTTTTCCCAATTCTTTTGTTTGTTATGTTTCCCACTCTTACTCTCAAATTCATTCCACTGAGATCCACTGATTTTTTTTAAAAAGAAACCTAGCAGACAAGCAAAAAAAGTTCTGGCATTCTGTCCCTGGTTGCATGTAATTAAGCATGATTATTTGTTAACACCATAGGAAGTACACTCATCGGCCACTTTATTAGGTACAACTGTTCGTTCACGCAAATTTCTAATCAGCCAATCACATGGCAGCAACTCGATGCATTTAGGCATGTAGACTTGATCAAGACGATCCGCTGCAGTTCAAAGCGAGCATCAGAATGGGGAAGAAAGGGGATTTAAGTGACTTTGAACATGGCATGGTTGTTGGTGGCAGACGGGGTGGGCTGAGTATTTCAGAAACTGCTGATCTACTGGGATTTTCATGCACAACCTTCTGTGTGTGTGATGTGTGTGTTTCAGAAATTCAGCTGTGAGTGTGAGCACAACACATGTGGAGAGAGCTGCGACCGCTGCTGTCCTGCTTACAACCAGAAGCCCTGGATGGCAGGAACCTTCCTCACACGGCACGTCTGTGAAAGTAAGACATTTTCACCGTTTCGCATGTGCTCTTGAAACATCACTTTAGGTTTTATGCCATCAAGACTTTAGTTTGTTTGAAAATGCTTATTTAAGAATGAAACATGACTGTCTTGATCCACGAGTCACTGATTTATTCAACCCTGGCTCACTGGAGAAACAGCTGACGTCAGAATTATTAGTCCCCCTGTATATTTTTCCTCCAGTTTCTGTTTGATAGAAAGAAGGTTTTCTCAACACATTTCTAATCTTAATAGTTTTAATAACTCATCTCTAATAACTGATTTATTTTATCTTTGCCATGATGACAGTCAATAATATTTGACTAGATATTCTTCAAGACACTAGTAATCAGCTTAAAGTGACATCTAAAGGCTTAACTAGGGTAATTATAGTTTTAATTACTTTAATTTGTCTGGAAAAGAAAAATAATTAATTTTTATTAAACCGCTAAAGTCTATGGGCCCTATCATACTGTCATGTTCACCAGCGAACAACCACCATATGTCGCTGGTAAACATTCACACACAAACATTCACACTCATTGAACTACATATCTGCCATGTATGGACTACAACACCCAGTCATGCCACACACACACAACCGGTTCCAGATCCACACTGATTGCACTCTCACAGCTAAAGCCACTCACACAATGATTATTTGGACTATTTAAACCTCTTTTCCACACACATGTTGCCGAGTATTGTTAGCTGTATCAGTGACATTACAACGCATTTTCTTTGTCTGCCCTTGCCGTGTTTTTGATTATTAGCCTAGCTTATCCTTTTGTCCTTGTCTGTCGCCTGCCTTTTGACCTTTTGCCTGTTATTCGACTACGATTCTGGATTGTCTACATATATCTGTTTGCACCTGAATTGACCATTGCTTGCCTGACTTTGAATAAACCTGCATGCGGATCTTACCTTCTGTTGTTGGTGTCACTCCCCGGGGTTACACATACACCCGGCGCAATGTGGGGCAAGGCACAACGCAATTGTTATTTGCTAGTTTTAGCTCGGCGCAAGAGTCTTTTGATGTTTTTGCCACGCTGTTTAAATAGCAAATGCATTTGCGCTCGTATGTTGCGCTTCTGGTCTAAAAAAAGCAGACGTGTTTTGGTGCGTTGCTGGAGCGTTGCTATTTTGAGAAACTATAATAGTCTGTTCCTTAAACCAGAACAAAGCTGGTCTATTGTCCTATGCAGAGCGCCTCACTTACACACTGCTTAATACACACAAGATGTAGAGCAATACGCAAATATCTTTACATATGAAAAAGATATAAAATATTAAAGATATATATAGGATATAAATATAAATGATTAAAATATTACAAACATATTATTTTCTAGCCTATATAAATATAAAAACCACATCCTTCATGCCTTTTTCATCTCAGGAGGCTTTTTCAGTTCATTCAATTTGCTTTTGTATAATGTTATTATTATTAGCAGTATTATTTATTATATCCATATTTATATTTGTTTTATTAAAAACAAGCTTAGATTTGTCCACCTGTCAGGTTTCAGACCATATGGGGCACAGCATGTGTATTAGGATGTAACTCAGTATTTTGAACACACTTCGTTATTATTGTTCATTTATTCGTTTGCTGGAAATTAGAACTGAATTTAGAAATAGTTTTGAAACAAATCTTTGCGTTTAACGAACAAACTTAATTATTTATAGGCTAATTGATGTCTGTGCGTAAACGTTTCCCTATCCACGAGAGCGAAAGTGAAAGTTAATTTATCTCTCATTCTGGCACTGCTGATGCTCTGTTTAACTGTTTTCTTGCTAGTGAAATGCTCAGTTTTTCCACTTACACTTACTTTACGTCATATAAATAGCAAATGCGATTATGGCGTGACGCAACTGGCTCTTAAAGGGGATGGTAGATGAGACTCTGATTGGTTTATTCTCAAAACACACTTATAACTCATTAAGAGAATAAGCTCAACCCTTTTAGACCATGAGCCACGGCGCAAAGCG
The DNA here is from genome assembly GCF_052040795.2 of Danio rerio. Classification (NCBI taxonomy): domain Eukaryota; kingdom Metazoa; phylum Chordata; class Actinopteri; order Cypriniformes; family Danionidae; genus Danio; species Danio rerio. Next base: position 1,935,032 of record NC_141040.1, read on the forward strand.
GATTTTTCCATCCTTATATTAGCAAAAGTGGATTCTGACACGCCCTGAAAGCGTTTGTGCCCTGCGCTTTGTGAATGGACCGTCAAAATAGAGCCCTAAATTATTAGACCTCTTAGTAAATTATTATTTTTTTATTGGGTAACTTTCCAAGTTCATTTGAGTGGTTAAGTGTTTGAATAGCACTTTAAGTTAGTGTCTTGCAAAATAACTAGTAAAATATAAAAAATGTACTGTGATCATGACATATGTTTTAAAAAATTCTCTGTTTAACACACTTTAGAACTGCAAAAAAAAAAAAAAAGATTCAAATTTCAACATTCAACTCTTGCTTATTCAGCACTCATCTGTTGGTGCTGCTTCTCCTACTGTTGCATTATTGTGTGCTCTTTTATTTGGCAGAGTGTAATTGTCACAATAAATCAGAGGAATGCTATTACAACCAGACGGTTGCTGATGCTAAGCTGAGTATGAATATTCATGGTGAATATGAGGGGGGCGGAGTCTGCCTCGGCTGCTCTGAGAACACTGGAGGAATTAACTGCCAATCATGTATAGACGGCTTCTACAGGCCAAGTGGGGTGAGTGTATTCCTATATAATCATATTACTGTTTTAAAATAATAGATAAATGCATAAATGTGACCCCGGATCTTATGTTGAACAGTTATATATTTAGGAATAGTCAAAAATACATCATATAAGTCAAAATTACAGATTTATTTATTGCCTGTTTTGACCATCATATCTATTAATAAAAACTATGTTTGGAACAAGAGGAAGCTAATATAGAAATAATGGAAAGATAGAAAGGCAACAGTGACTTAAATAAGCACTCGTTACAACTGAGGTCTGCAGAAGAGCATCTCTGAACACACAACACGTCCAACTTTGAGGCGGATGGGCTACAGCAGCAGAAGAGCACACCGGGTGCCGCTCCTGTCAGCTAAGAACAGGAAACTGAGGCTACAATTCACACAGACTCACCAAAACTGGACAATAGAAGATTGGAGAAACGTTGCCTGCTCTGATGAGTCTCCATTTCTGCTGACACATTCAGATGCTCGGGTCAGAATTTGGCATCAACAACATGAAAGCATGGATCCATCCTGCCTTGTATCAATGGTTCAGGCTGGGGGTGGTGGTGTAATGGTGTGGGGATATTTTCTTGGCACATTTTCGGACCATTAGTAGCAGTTGAGCATTGTGTCAACGCCACAGCCTGCCTGAGTGTGATGCTATCATGTCAATATGGAGCAAAATCTCTGAGGAATATTTCCAGTATCTTGTTGAATCTATGCAGGGGCGGACTGGCCATCTGGCAATTCTGGCAAATGCCAGAAGGGCCGGACCATTTTTTTAAAATGTGGGCCGGTCAGTTTTTTATTTTTATTTTTTATTTTATTATTATTTTTTATATGTATTGTTTTTACATGCAGGCAAGCTTTTATCTCGTTCAACATGTGAATATTATGATGACATTGATGATGGTAATATTAGTAAATGTTAAGCATTTGGTCCAATCGGTGATAGTTTCGAGAGGGGCCGACTCAATCAAAGTTTACGCGGAGATAATCAAAATCTGGCAAGAATGTCAAACAAACAGTACGTATGGTAATGTGGGCTGGTGTGGCTATAGTGCCAGGGCTGAATTTTTGTCCCAATCCGTCCCTGAATCTATGCCATGAAGGATTAAGGCAGCTCTGAAGGCAAAAGGGGGTTCAACCCGCTACCAGTATGGTCTACTTTATAAAACGGCCGATAAATGCATTTAAGACAGGAGGTTCACTGACACCAGGCACAAGTAAATGCAAACTATATGACGTACCAGACCCAGCAGAAATCTACACTGAATATTTTTACATCAGAGGGGAAATGTGGATCTCGATCTGAGAATTAAATGACAGGCTAGTTTCTAAAAAGGGGAGGAGCTGCTCTATAAGCCCCACCCTAAGAGTAAAAGTTGCTGATTTCATGTAGCAGATGTGGCTAACAGAAAGGACAACCCAGAGCTCACAGCAGGACTGTCTTTAAAGATTTATCATTTATTGGTTAAATTCAGCTTTCCCTTAATGAATGGAGTTTTTACTTCCTTCACCAACTGTTGTCCTGCATAAATGTGCAACTGCTGCGCCAAGCTTTTGTCTGATTATATTATCATCTTCAGTTCCACTAATGCAAAAGCAATGATTTAGTTTCGTCTGATTTATTAATGACTTCTGTACAGTCTGGTGCCGTAATATTCAATCACAGGTTTTTCAGAGACTTATGAAGGGCCAGATTGCCCCGAAATGAAAACGTGCTCATCATTTACTCACACACCCTCGAGCGATTGTAAACTTTCATCAGTTTCTTTCTTCTGTTGAACACAAAACATTATATTCTGAGGAATGCTGGAAAAAGCACGCACCGACATCAATTGTCATCATCATCATCATCATCATCATCATCATCATCATTATCATCATTGTCATCCGCTTAATGCAGACCTTTATGTCCACTTCATATGAAATCTTTAAGTTTTGTCATTATTATTGGGATTATTCATTTTTTCCCTGATGAGAGCGCTGATACTGACCACTTGTGTGAGGAGGAGAAGGGACTGCGCCATCATCCATTTGGAGCTGCACACTGGTGTTGGTGTGGAGAGCCCCTCTCATATGATTGTAGACATTTTCAATGTATGGCCATACACAATGAATGCGCCGAATATATGTACATTACTTACTTACTTACTTACTAGTGTGAATTTGAAGGCAGTGTTTTGTGTGATTGATGATGACGATGTTAACGGTTCCCCAGGTGAGTCCACTGGAGCCGTGGCCCTGCACACCCTGCACATGTGACCTGCGAGGGGCACTTCACTCTACATGCGTCCCTGATGAGAGTCAGGCCACCACAGGTACAACACAATCCACTACACAATACAGCACAACACACAGCAGGGACACTGGCCAAAACGCAAAGCTGACAGAAAGGAAAACAGCTGATGGAGTATACACTAACCTGCGCATTATTCAGACACAAGATGGAGAAGGTAAAAAACCCAAAGCTGACAGAAATTAATACAGCTGATGGAGTATACACTAACCTGCACATTATTCAGACACAAGATGGAGACAAACAGTCAAAAACACAACAGAAACTAAAACAGCTGATGGAGTATACACTAACCTGCGCATTATTCAGACACAAGATGGAGACAAACAGTCAAAGACACAACAGACACTAAAACAGCTGATGGAGTATACACTAACCTGCGCATTATTCAGACACTAGATGGAGACAAACAGTCAAAGACACAACAGAAACTAAAACAGCTGATGGAGTATACACTAACCTGCGCATTATTCAGACACTAGATGGAGACAAACAGTCAAAAACACAACAGAAACTAAAACAGCTGATGGAGTATACACTAACATGCACATTATTCAGACACAAGATGGAGACAAACAGTCAAAGACACAACAGAAACTAAAACAGCTGATGGAGTATACACTAACCTGCGCATTATTCAGACACTAGATGGAGACAAACAGTCAAAAACACAACAGAAACTAAAACAGCTGATGGAGTATACACTAACATGCACATTATTCAGACACAAGATGGAGACAAACAGTCAAAGACACAACAGACACTAAAACAGCTGATGGAGTATACACTAACCTGCGCATTATTCAGACAGTAGATGGAGACAAACAGTCAAAAACACAACAGAAACTAAAACAGCTGATGGAGTATACACTAACCTATGTATTACTCAAGACAGCACTAAGCAGTTCAAACTGAGATTCAAACTGAGATAACTCCAGTAGTATAGCAGTGTGTTTGGTGTAGAGCTGATGTGACGGTGTGTTTGTTGTGTGCAGATCTGCCTGTGGGCTCGTGCATCTGTAAGCCGGGATACGCAGGTGAGCGCTGTGACAGGTGTGTGTTTGGATATGCTGGATTCCCTCAGTGTGAGCGCTGCAGATGCAGCAGTGACGGCAGTGTAAATCAGGATCCCTGCCAGCCGCCCTGTGTGTGTAAGGTATGACACGTCTCAACACAACACGCATAAGCATTGCTAAATCTGCTGTTCTATAAATTCAGTAAGGTTTTTTAAACTATATCCACATAAAATATTAGCCCTTTTGTGAATTTTCGCAATTATTTGCCAAATTATGTTTAAACAGAGCAATGAATTTTTCATAGTATTTCCTATAATATTTTTTCTTCTGGAGAAAGTCTCATTTGTTTTATTTCGGCTAGAATAAAAGCAGTTTTAATTTTTTTTAAAACCATTTTAAAGTTGATCTTTGTTATTTGCCCTTTTAAGCAATTTTATTTTGATTGTCTACAAAACAAACCATAAGTCTTATTTGTTTTTTTAAGATTGGCTAGAATAAAGGCTTTTTAAAATTTTGTAAAACAATTTTTAAGGTCAATAATATTATATTAGCCTCTTTAGAAATATCCCTTTTAGCAGTTGTCCTCCTGCAAAATGTGCCTTGTAAAATATTTGAAACTGCGTTTTGGATTTTCTGAGAAACGGCTTCATGGAGGTCTGTGTGTAGGCTGGGGTCTTGATGTTTCGATATTTATAGATGCCAATCAGTGTTTCTGAAATCTGCTGTTCGCATGAGTTTATCCGCTAATTAGAAAAGAAGCGTTATTAAGCACGACGACCCAAAAGTGACCCTGGTCAGAAGATGCAAGGTCACATATGCACAGTACAGAGAACCTGCAGCATCAGTAATTAAAAAAGCAACCCCTGCTAAAGTCCAGCGCAGAGATAATGACGCTCACGACGGAATGAGGCCAGCAAGAGGAGGATTATTGACTATTGAGGATTTGACACAATTCAAGATTATCAATTCCTCAAAAGACATCTAGGAGTTTCTACAACAGCAAGTCTGTAAACTCAAACCTGCTTATTTTAGCAACACTTAAGGTTGAAGATGCCATGAAGTACTTTGAAATGAGCATTTTCATTGGATGTTTGGCATAATCTTGGACATATGCTCCTCTACGTCCTCTCTTTTTCATCTGAAACATGCAACAAAAACGTGACATATTTCAGATTATACAACAGTTCTGTCTGGTTCTCGAATCTGATTGGCTGATAGCCGTGATATATTTAAGTAATATCAGCACCCGTACAGCCTCTTTACCCTTTGTCAAAGAGCTTAGAAGACCAAGAGGCGACACTCACTAGAACGTTCCATTGCAACAGCAGCGCCCAGCAACAGCTCTAGATTCCGCCATTTTGGAGTGAAAGTGATCGACCGTCCATTGGATCTCATTACTGTCACGATGGCTACTTTGTTTTTTATTTATTTATTTAAAAAAATGCATTAAAGCTGATATACAACCTAAAAGACGACGATACAACACTTATCACAATCATCAGCACTTTTAATAGTTTATTTTACAGATTTATAATATGCTGTTGTTCTATTGGAGTTTTCACTCCAAAATGGCTGCCGCGCTCTCTAGTGGCTGTTTCCCAAATTACACTAGAGTGTTGCCTATTGGTCATTCTAAGCTCTTTACCCTTTGTGTATTGCTCCGCCCACATACATCTAGCAAAAAGCAGACACTACAGATCTAAAGTTTAAAAGATGCTTGCTCAGCTGTTTAACTGTCAGCTTATGAATCCAACGCGGAAGAAAGTAGTTCCTCATACAAAAGGGTTTTTGAGACTCTCCATGTTTGATTTTGTTTTTATATACACCATTATGCCGTCAAACTGTTGTATAAACGCAATATCACACTCGTAGCAGTGCGATAAGGCTGTATATCGGCACTGGTGGGGGCACAATGCACGCCTCCCACCAGTGCCAATATACCAGCTATGTCCAGCTTAAACCAGGCTGGTCAAGCTGGTTTTAGCTGGATTTAGCTGGTCATTTTTCAGCCTGACCAGCTAAGACCAGGCTGGAAATGGCTGAAAACCAGCCTGGAAGTGGCCAAAACCCCTCTAAAACCAGTCTGGTTGACCAGCTAAAACCAGCTAACCAGCCTAGGCTGGTTTAAGCTGGATTTTTCAGCAGGGAACTGTTGTATAAACGCAATATCACACTCGTAGCAGTGCGATTAGGCTGTATATCGGCACTGGTGGGGGCACAACGCACGCCTCCCACCAGTGCCGATATATACAGCCATATCGCACTGCTACTCATGTTATATTGCTCATTTATACATATTTCACGTATTTTCAGTATTTCAGATTCACAAACATGTAGACAGCGCCCTCTAGTGTGTTTGTAATCTGAAACATACAACAAAAACAATCCCTAAGGAACGTATATCCAATTCACAACAATGTAGCCAGTTCCCTCTAGTGGATCTATTTGAAACATAAAACAAAATGCACCCAGATAAAATAATTTAGATTCACAAACCTAGACAACCTCTAGTGGATTTGTCATCTAAAATAAACAACAAAAACATTCCTTAAGTAACATTTCAGATTCGCAAAACCTATGACAGCACCATCTAGTAGATTTGTCATGTGAAACATAAAACAAAACGTACTCTAGATAAAATATTTTAGACTTGCAAATCTAGACAGCGCCCTCTAGTGGATTTGTCAACTGAAATGTACAAAAACATTCCCTAAGTAGCATGTTTCAGATTCGCAAAATGTGTGACAGCGCCATCTAGTGGATATGTCATTTGAAACAAAAAGTGTACCATAGATGAAAATTTATATAATGAGGTTCAAGGCAAGGCAAGGCAAGGCAAGTTTATTTATATAGCACATTTCATACGCAGAGGCAATTCAAAGTGCTTTACATAAACAGGAATAAAAAAGACAAGTTTAGGAACATAAAATGCAGACAATAAAAATTATTAAAAACAGATAAAAACAAATTAAAATGAGTTCAAATAGGTTATAAAAGAATGAAAAAGAAAACGAAAAACATAATAGTGCGATCTGTCGGACGTAGCACAGTGCTCATTCAGTAAAGGCACAGCTAAACAGATGTGTTTTCAGTCTTGATTTGAATGTGCCTAATGTTGGAGCACATCTGATCATTTCTGGAAGCTGATTCCAGCAGTGAGGGGCGTAGTGGCTGAAGGCAGATTCACCCTGCTTTGACTGAGCTCTTGGAACTTCTAGTTTATATGATCCTAAAGATCCGAGTGATCTGTTAGGTTTGTATTCAGTCAGCATATCTGTAATGTATTGAGGTCCTTGGCCATTTAGTGATTTATAGACCAGTGATAATACTTTAAAATCTATTCTGAATGGAACTGGCAGCCAGTGTAGAGACCTGAGGACAGGTGTGATGTGCTCTGATTTCCTGCTTCTGGTCAGAATTCTGGCTGCAGCGTTCTGGATGAGCTGCAACTGTCTGACTGTCTTTTTGGGAAGGCCAGTGAGGGGTCCATTACAGTAATCCACCCTGCTGCTGATAAAAGCATGAACAAGTTTCTCTAAGTCTTCACTGGAAACAAAGCATCTGATTCTTGCAATATTTTTGAGATGATAGTATGCTGATTTACTGACTGCTTTGACATGACTGTTGAGGGCTGTGAGCCCAACTAAAGCAAACACTTTTCTCCATGATGGTGACTTTAGTTTATGTCAGAGGTCACCAATCTCTGTTCTGGAGGGACGGTGTCCCTCCAGTGTTTAACTCCAACTTACTTCATAAACCTGGCTAAGTGTTTCAAGTATACCTAAGATCTTGATTAGCTTGTTCAGGTGTGTCTGATTAATCTTGGAGCTAAAATCTGCAGGACACCGGCCTCCACGAACAAGTTTGGTGACCCCTGGACTATGTGGTGTACACATATGTTTTAATATAATTGGGCCACATTTGCCATATCTTCTCTGGGCCACATTAGCCAGAGTTTACTGTGCCGAATATTTGCCAAAAGTGGCCCACATATGTTTTAGGATAACTGGGCCACATTTGCACTTACACATGTGAGCCACTTTAGGTTTGGACCCAGATTACACTTAAATGACTATGCCACATTATTGCCAACTGTGGCCCACATTTGTCCTCCGGCATTTGGGCCGAATTGATCATTTTCCACATGGGCCACATTAGGCTCACATTCAGATTACATTTTGCCATAAGTGCTAAATCTTTGCCTTAAATGGCCCATATATAAATCTGAATATTTGCCTCCTCCTTTGTTATTATACAGGTGGGCCACTTCAGGCTCACATTCATTTTGTCTGGACCAAAGAAAGACCACCAGTGCAGCATACCTGCCTAAAGTGGCCCACATTTGTGTATGCTATCTGGGGAGGTGTCAAACTCAATTCCTGGAGGGCCGCAGCCCTGCAAAGTATCCCTCCAGCCCTGCTTCAACACACCTATCTGTAGGTGTCGAACAAGCCTGAAGCACTCAATTAGTTTGACCAAGTGTGTTGGAACTAAACTGTGCAGAGCTGCTGCCCTCCTGGACTTTGACGCCTGTGTTTAGACTTTCAGATGAACAGAACTCCAGCACAGAAACATCAGCGGCAGTTTTCCAGAGACCAGTCATTCAGAAACACTGCTGTGGTACTAACCTGTAGTTCACATGGACAGTAAATCAGGCTTTGCATCCACACAGAAGGTCAGCTCGGCCTGTTCTTCTCGAGTTGGCAGAGGCCTCTAATGACTGATTTCAGCTCAGGGACTCGTTGTGGGATCTCAAGGTGATTTCAGTTTTCCAGCAGCAAAGTACATGGTGAGTGTTTTGCAGTAAAACATGCCGTACACCCATGCTGTGACTCAACCTTTCCGAAGTAGGTGGACGGTTCAGATGCATGAGGGATCTGACAAGCAGAACGCTGATGCCAAGAAAGCAACGGCTGCTTCTCTACAGCAGTTAAAAACATCAGTTGCATTGTTCTTTCTTCACTGTTTTGTGAAACGAGATCTGGAGCAAGAACACATGCAGGATGGGGCTTGATATTTGCCCATGAGGAGTTGATTGGACGGCTGCGGTTTTTTTATTGGTGGATCCGATTTGAGTGACAGGCTGATACTGCCCTCACATCAGCAAACACCAATGAGAGAAGGGAAACAGTTCAATTTAGATCTTCACTGAAAAGGCTATGAATAATTCAATTCAATTCAGCTTTATTTGTATAGCGCTTTTACAATGTAGATTGTGTCAAAGCAGCTTCACATAAATGGTCATAGTAACTGGATCAGGGTAGTTCAGTTGTTAGTGTTTAAGTTCAGTTCAGTTTAGCTCAGTTCAGTGTGGTTTAAAGTCATTACTGAGAGTCCAAACACTGAAGAGCAAATTCATCGATGCGTAGCTTTACAGATCTTGAACCATGCAAGCCAGTGGCGACAGCGGAGAGGTAAAAAACCTTCACCAATAGGAGAGTAAAGAAAAAAAAAACCTTGAGAGAACCAGACTCAGTTCAGCACGACCATTTTAATTTCTCCGCTGGCCAAAAGTCTTGTGCAGAGCTGCAGTCTCAGAATACTGATGTAGATGGGATTTTTCAGCTTTTTTATTTGCAACAATTTCTAAAACTTGTTTCCACATTGTCATTATGGAGGATTGTGTGGAGATTGTTGAGGAAATAAAGGAATTTTACCCATTGTGGAATAAGGCTGCTACATAAACAAATGTGGAAAAAGTGAAGCGCTATCAATAATTTCCGCATGCGCTGTATATTGATTATTCTTGGTTTACTTGGGGTTTTTACACTCTCTCAAACTCCTATTTTTCTTTCTTTACTCTCCTTTATGAATGTGTGTTTGTGTTAGGTGTTAGTTTCTGTTTGTTAGTCAATAAAGCTTCATTTTTTTGGTGTCCAAACTTGGATGTTTCTAGAAAGCCTAGTAAGAGCTTGATTAGGTAGCCCAGGTGCGTCTGATTGGGTTTGGAGCTAAACTTTGCAGGACACCGGCCCTCCAGGACCGAGTTTGGACAAGGGGAAGGAGTAGAAAAATAGAATTAGGATTGGGCCTTAATGTGTCCCAGCACTAAATCAGTTCCGACTCTAATAAGTGAAGTTTATTTATATGCAAATTTCGAGAGGATCACGTGCTTATGATTGCTTACAGCTGTTCCAACTTTAGCTAATGACTAATTATCCTATCAGACGATCGTAACTCACTATAAATAACCAGACTTTTCTCATCTCAATAGCCCCTTGCACACATACAGACCTTTCCGGAAAATTACCGGCAATTTTCCGGAAAGGTTGTATGTGTGAACAGGCCCTTTTTGAAAATACCGGTAAATTCGTTCTGGCTATTTTCCGGAAAGAGAAGTTGTAACATTACCGGTAATTTGCCGGAATGCTGCGCTGTGTGAATGCAGAAGGAAGATTACCGTAATAAGCGCGTCCACGTCTAGAACGGGCTGACGTGAGACACCTGCTTTAGCCAATCACAACAGTCAGACGCATTCACGTGCGCACGGTTTATGAGAATAAAAGCCTTTGAATATTTTTTCCAGACACCTTTAGCTGCTAGATGTTAGTCAGATAATGTTTCTATGTTCCTTCTTAATGCTGTGTAAATAATTATCGATAAAATGTTTATGATAAGCCGTTGTTTGTTTACCTTCAAGCTTTGCGTGTGCCCGTGAGCGCCCATAGCGCCAGCACACACAGATATTAGAACATCTCGACATGCGAAAGTGTTTCCCTATGTTTTCATTAGAGTTGTACTCAATACTGATCCATCCGAAGAGTTTGTAATGTAGTCAAATGTTTACAAACACAAGCGCAGCCGTTTAGAGGTCATTTCTGGTTAATGATGTCAGAATTTACCGGCATTTTGCGATGGATGTTTGAATGCTCTTTTCCGGAAAAATTCCGTAACGTCCTCGCCTGTGTGAACAGTGTTTTTTTGAATATACCGGTAAAGTAGTTCCGGAAATTTTCCTGATATTTACCGGTATCACTGTGTGAAAGGGGCTAATATCTTCGTCTTGAAGAAACCCCCCCACCCATCCCTACTTTCCCTCGTTTCAAACTGGCGACACGATGGCCAGTGATTAGCGATGTTGCCTCACAGCAAGAACGCCCCTGGTTTAATTCCCTTCCAAACCAGTTGACATTTCTGTGCGGAGTTTTGCTCATTCTCCCCATGATCGCGTGGGTTTTCCCACAGTTCAAAAACAAGCACCCTAAACAATTAATCCAAAATATTTTAGCTAAACTCTGAGTACACCTTCAGCATCCATATCTGACACTTAGCTACAATAAGCAGGAGGGGGAGTCATCGAGATCTACCTGAGCTCAAACTCCCCTCTCGCCCTGCAACGGGAGAGAACCCAGGGCTCGAGGATCTTATAAGCTCAAGGCTCTCACCCGGGACAGCACGCCAAGTGAAGTTTGTTTATAAACTAATTTTGAGAGGATCACGTGCTTATGATTTATCACGGCCGGTCTCGTATTAGCTAATCATTATCTTCCAATCATATGAGCCTTAAGCTACTATAAAGAACCACAGTTTTCAGTCCACATTATCTTTGTTTGGAAGAAACCCCCCTTCCTCCCCTATTCTCCTCCTTGACATTTGATTGGGCGGCACGGTGGCCCAGTGGTTAGCACTGAGAGCCTCACAGCAAGAACACCACTAGCCTAGTTTCGCCTAGCCGGTGGGAGTTTCTGTGAGGAGTTCGTATGTTCTCCCCGTGTTCGCGTGGGTTTTCCCCGGGCTCTCCGGTTTCCTCCCACCATCTAAAGACATACATCACGCTTAAGAACCATGCACGCTTTAGCCCCTTCTCAGATCTGCGAACGGGGGGGAGCCCCGGGCTCGAGCATCCCTTGAGCTCGGGGCTCTCTCCCGGGACAGCATGCCAAACAAGCTTTGATAGATCATTGGCTAAGTGTGAACTCTTAAAACAAGCTTTATTCTCAATCATCAGCTAATGTGAACTCTTGAGAGAGTTTCAGTGCACCAACTGAGAAATGGTGTAAATGTGAGATCAGCCTCTTCTGTAACGCAGGTCTTCGGATGATTGTGGAGGATTTCACAGGACTCCTCTGGATGGATGAGCAGACGAGTAGAGGTGAAGAGTGTAAATGAAGAGGCTGTAGATGGTCTGATCTGTTGAGTGATGTCTGCGCCAGTCTAAACGAACATTAGGAAACATCAGTAAATTACACCCACAGACGGGATGGACTCGCTCCAGGTGCCGCTGCCTGATGCCAAACCTGCCGAGAGCTGAAATATACAGAAATAAAGCAAAGTGTCAGAACACAGCCTGGTGACGGAAACAGAAAAGTACGTCTGAGGGAAGTTGTGAGAAACTGTTAGAAAAGTTCTCACTCCCTTTTGATTGGCATTCAGAGATTGATAACAGTCTCCTTAAAGCGTGAGTTCACCCAAAATGTACACAATGTTGTTAAAGGTGCAGTTGGTGATTGTCTAGAAGCATGTGTTGTTGTGCTGGTTGAAAGTCTCTTCAAATTCCAATAGTACTGATTAAAGTAAATTATCTAAATGTGTTTATATGTGTTTTTATATTCTGGGCAAGGCAGGAGACTAAAAAATGTTCTTTTAATCAACTTTTCGAGCCAATAATTTCCATAATGCAATAATCAAATGTAGATTTGTACAACTGCGTACCCCTGAAAATTACTTTGGTTCAACTTCTGCTGACAGAGACAATATTCAGCGTATAATCTCAACAACCATGACAATTAACAGAACGAACAAAACTCACAAACATCACAAACAGGAGACAAAATCAACAACGTCAACATAAACAGCAGAATCAACAGCAGATAATGAAAACTGGAGCATCAATGAGCTATAGAATGTAGTCATACTGCAATGCATGCTGGGATTTTTGTACTTTACCACACCCTGCAAGTGTAAGGTGTAGGCCAGATCTGGGCCAGAATAAGAGCAAACTGTGGCCCAGAATCGGGTCAGTTCTGGTTCAATATAAGTTTTGTTTTCAATAATATTCAGCAAAAAAGAATAGCAAGCTGTTGGAATATGAGTTGTGGTAAAGTATATACAAGGTGTCATTTAGAAGTTCTGGGCTCTATTTTGACAGTCCATGAGCAGAGCGCAAAACGCAGGGCTCAAATGCTTTCAGGCCGTGTCAGAACGCATTTTTGCTAATTTACGTACGGGAAAATGCGCTTTGCGCCAAGGCGCATAGGCTAAAAGGGTTGAGTTTATTTTCTTAATGAGTTATAGGTGTGTTTTGAGAATAAACCAATTAGAGTCTCATCTCCTATTCCCTTTAAGACCCAGCTGCATCGCGCCAATAGCGCATTTGCTATTTACAGGATGCAAAGTAAGTCTAAGTGAAAAAACTGAGCATTTCACAAGCAAACAGTTCACAGTTTATTAACAGAAAACAGTTAAACAGAGCATCTACTGCGTGAGAATGAGAGATAATGGATCACTTTCACATTCGCTCTTGGATAGGGAAACCTTTAGCACAGACATCCATTAGCCTATAAATAAATAATTTTGTTTGTTAAGTGCAAATATTAATTTCAAAACTATTTCTAAATTCACTTCTAATTTCTAGCAAACGAATAAATGAACAAAAATGACCATGTGTGGTCAAAATACTGAGTTATTTCCAAATACACCTGCCATGCCCCATATGGTCTAAAACCTGACAGGTGGCAAATCTAAGCTTGTTTTTAATAAAAAAATATAAATATGGATATAATAAATACTAATAATAATAACATTATACAAAAGCAAATTGTTATGAATGAACTGAAAAAGCCTCCCGAGATGAAGAAGACATAAAAGCAGTGATTTTTCATATTTATGTAGGCTAGAAAATAATGTGCTTTGTAATATTTTAATCCTTTATATTTATATTCTATATCTATTCTTATTATATCCTCTATATATCCTTAATATTTAAATGTTTTCATATGTAAAGATATTTGCCTATTGCTCTCTTGTGTGTATTAAGCAGTGTGTAAGCGAGGCGCAACTCTGCGCTGGAGTTTAGACCGGGTTAGTTTTGGTCTAATGAAATATCTATTATAGTTTCTCAAAATAGCAACGCGCCAGCGGTCCGCCTCAGAACGCCTTCCTTTTTAGACCAGAACGCCTATGGGTGCACAAATGAGCGCTAATGCATTTGCTATTTAAACAGCGTAGCGCAACGCCTCAAAACCACTCTTGCGCCAAACTGAAACTACCAAAAGAGTTTTTGCGCCGCGTCTTGCACCACACTACGCCGGGTGTATGATAGGGCCCTCTGTGTTAAAGCTCATAATAATGCAACACCATCTAAATTATTTCAAACAAAAATAATAATAATTATAAGGAAAGTTTTAAATTTGAAACTTAGATCCACTGTTGTATGTTGTTGCCATATGGCAACATTTCATAAAGTACCTTAAAAATATTTTTTTTTCCACATTTTTTTTTTACAGCACTTCAAGTCCATTTTAGGAAAACAAAAACAGTCAAATATTTTTTACAGGTTTATCAAAATGCGTGCGGTAGAGGGGTTAAATCATAAAAACCTTTAAAATGATCTTTTAGATCAAATAAACTCATGTTGAAATGCATCAAACAGAAGAATAAGGACTTTTCCTGTGCTGTAGAGGCTTGAACACCTGCGCGTGTGTTTAAGTAACACACTTCCCAAGGGTTAGAGCTGCTTTACCAGTGTTTACCAGTGCATGTGGCCCACTTTTGCTGTGTGTGTGTGTCCTCAGGAGCATGTGGAGGGACGCGACTGTGACCGCTGTAAACAGGGATTTTACCATCTCAGCGGGGGACGAGCGCGGGGATGTGACAAGTGCTACTGTTCTGGAGTCGCCAGCCTGTGTGCCGAATCCCAGTGGGACTACACTAATGTAGGAGACCAGTGTGTGTGTGAGGGTGTGTGTGTGAGGGTGTGTGTGTGTGTGTGTGTGTGTGTGTGAGAGAGAGAGAGAGAGAGTGAGAGATGTCTCGATTCTCATTAGTTACACTATCTTAAATCTCTGCTTGGCTGGTGGCTTTCAGTCTTATTAAGCAGTAATGGCGCACACACACAAACACACACACACATGCATGCACACACACACACACACACACACATAGCTGATTCACATGCATATCTTCCAGTTTAATGAGTTAACAAAGTTGTTGTCATCATGTTTGAACTTTCATGAGCAGTGTTTACACATATAGACACCACTACTACACACACACACACACACACACACACACACACACACAGAGAGAAGCACACTCCTAAAACTACACATGCACACACACAGACATGCACACAGATACAAACACACACACACACACGTCGCAGAGTCAGTCGGACAACAGCGAAATGAATCGCCAACTTATCCAGCATATTTTTTACACAGCAAATGCCCTTCTAGCTGCAACCCATCACTGGGAAACAACCATACACACATTCACGCACATACACTACGGACAATTTAGCCTACCTAATTTACCTGTACCTCATGTCTTTGGACTTGTGGGTGAAGCTGGAACACCCAGAGGAAACCCACGCAAACACAAGGAGAACATGCAAACTCCACACAGAAACGCCAACTGAGACTCAAACCAGCGACTTTCTTGTTCTGAGGCTATCGTGCTACCCACAGCGCCACAGTGCTGCCCTAGTTCAGAAACAATGCTAATTTTTGCTAATTTTGCTTTGCTGATCCTCTGATTCACCTAAATTCAGATATTGTTTGTGAGTTGTTATTATTTTTTATCCTAAAGTATATTCAAATCATCATAAATAAAAAAAAATAGGCTGCATGCCATCTGTAAACTACACCTGAAAATAGAAAATAGGCTATAAATACAACACTCTAACAGAAAGTGAAGTCAATATGATACATTAAAGCCTCATTATTGCAGTTCCTCCTGGTTCTGGAGAATATTATCAAACCATGCTGTGATTACAGAGGAGGAGCTCTCGTACATAACCTGTGGATAATATTGCTGGAAGGAAACAGTCTAGCTTATCCGACAGATCAAATTTGGGAAAATGAGCGAGAAAACTGATTGTTGCTGACCCGCTGAACTCTTCTCATTAACGGCTCTGATTCTGAACATGTATGTGGAAAAAAAAATAAAATACTATTTGGCTTAATGAAAAGTGATCAGCTTAAAATAATCAGGCTTTTTTAGCTGGTTGCCAGCCATTTAAAGTCATTTTCACCTTTTTTGTTTCCTACTTTTTAAGTTCTAAAGGAAAAACATTTGTTCTTTTTATTTCTGTAAGCCGTTTGAAAAATGAGTTTGCATAAATCAGACATTAGACAAATTATAATATTTGACAATGATTTTTAAACATTTTACAGTTTGTAAGTGATATTAAAATGGGACTCATTGAATGTATGCACACATTTTCACATTTCCAGGTTTCTCAGCAGCAGAAGTCGGCTGGGTTGAATGGGAGAGTGCAACAAATCATTTGTTTACAATCCTATTTGCTCAAATAATTAAAGATAAACCCAACGATAGTGTCATCAAGGCTTTCGGAAAAAGGAAAAAAAAATAATGAGACTGATTACAACAGCAAGAAGAGAGTATAATGTTTAATTTACAGTCCCACATCCGTACACTGCACGTCTATCAGGGCTTTTATCGTTATTGTGATAAATGTGTTCATTCATTTATTCATTCATTTTCTTGTCGGCTTAGTCCCTTTATTAATCCGGGGTCACCACAACGAAATGAACCGCCAACTTATCCAGCAAGTTTTTACGCAGCGGATGCCCTTCCAGCCACAACCCGCGTGATAAAAGGGTATTCAACATTAATATCTCAGACATGTGTAATAAATTACATTTACTTTATGCATTGGTTTTTTATCTAAATGGTAATCGCCTCACAGCCAGAAGGTCGCTGGTTTGAGCCTCGGATGGGTCAGTTGGCATTTCTGTGTGGCGTTTGCATGTTCTTCCCGTGTTGGCATTGGTTTCCTCTGAGTGCTCCGGTTTCCCCAACAAGTCCAAAGACATGCGGTACAGGTGAATTGGGTGGGCTAAATTGGCTGTAGTGTTATGTGTGTGATTGCGTGTGTATGGGTGTTTCCCAGTGATGGGTTCCAGCTGCAACCCATCACTGGGAAACAACCAAACACACTCATTCACACACATAACACTACGGACACTTTAGCCCACCCAATTCACTTGTACCGCATGTCTTTGGACTTGTGGGGGAAACTGGAGCACCTGGCGGAAACCTACTCAAACACGGGGAGAGCATGCAAACTCCACGCAGAAATGCCAATTGACCCAGTTGAGGCTTAAACCAATGACCTTCTTGATGTGCCACCGCCTTGCCTTAAGGCAGCCTTCATACTCTTTTTTGCGGAGTGGCTTCACCTGTGAGGGCTGAACCTGCCAATTTCATATGCATTCCATTGGCCTATTGTTATACAAATCAGAGTGATTGGTGCTTCTAAGAGTTTCCATAGTCAATCAACGCCTTCATTCCCTCCTTTGGGGAACGAGAGTTACGTAAGAAGACCAAGACGTTCTCTGGCTGATATTTACTCCAGTTCATCAGGAACCTCAAGTGTTATCATGTGTTTGCATACAGGTGACGGATATGTCTGGATGGTATCTGACAGGAGCGGATGGGGAGGGGCTTGTGTGGGCGGAGCCAAGCAGAGAGACCGCCCATCAGGTCACTGTGAGCCAATCAGATGCTCAGACTCACCTGACAGCACCTTACTACTGGAGCGCCCCGTCTGCTTACCTGGGCAAGAAGGTGAGTCAAAGCTCTCTCTCTATCTCTCGCCCCATTCACACGGGGCGTCAGCATCAACGCTTGCCATTCACTTTGAATGGGTGATGTCAGGCGTTGCCGAACTGCATTGTGGATCCGTCAGCCCCGCTTCAGAGGTGTTGCTTGCTGCAGAAGTTGGGACTAGCTCAACTCTTAAAGCGCCGACGGAAGCATCAGCCAATCAGATCACTGTATGCAAATATACCAGCTAGACTGTGGCCTAATGCTGACTGAATTTCATTGGCTGACGCTGATATGATGATCATTTCAGCCCCAACTTCAGCCCCGCCTTCAGTCTAGCGTTGACGCTGAAGCCCCGTGTGAATGGGGCGTCCGTGTGTGTGTGTCATCTCAATATGCTGATGTAAGTGGTGCTGTAATGGTGCACTTCACATGACCACAATACAGACATCATCTATCATCATTATGTTACGGGCTCATTTACCCTTTCATTTGCCCTTGATTTAACTTTAGTGCCCGCAGGGAGAGAGCGAGAGAGAGGGTGTGTGTGTGTGTGTGTGTGTGTGTGTGTGTGTGTGTGTGTAACAGAAGTATGAATATTAGATCAGATGTGTACACTGTACTAAAGTGTCTCAAAGTCAACAGTAGATAGAAATATAGAGAGAGGCATCACACACACACACACACACAAATACAAGCTCTCTGACACACACTCACACACATCATTAGAATTTATATATTTATCAGATTTTTTTCTTTCATTTTAAGGTTTGGATATTTATAAGCGTTAATTCTTACAGAAAATTAGCTGTGTCCCATATTGCATACTTATGCACTATTCTGCACCATTTCGTAGTGTAAATAGTGTAAGTAGTGCGTTCACACTGAAAACTCAGTGCACTTGAATTACCGGGATGATGCACTCATTCAGCCGGTAAAATGAAGTGTGTAATGATGGACACTTCACACTTAGATACTGTTTGACAGCTTGTTAGCAAGTTAGCAGGTTTGGCATGCTGTCCCGGGAGAGAACCCTGAGCTCGGAGATAGTTGAGCCCAGGGCTCCTGCCAGGTCCATAGAGCATGTGAGGGGAGTATGAGGTCAGGTGTTCTCGAGAGCTCCCCTCGGCAAAAGAGGAAAGGAGGAGAAGGGGTAGATAGGGGGGGTTTCTTCGGGAAAACGAAGGTAAGGGAGTAGTTCTTAGCTAGGTTACTTATAGTGAGTTTGGATAAATCTGATTGGCTAACTAATTAGTGTAGATGAGTTGCCAGCTGCAGTCAATCATATCACGTGCTCCTCTCGAAATTAGTTTGTGAAACTTCATTTATTTTGGATGGTGATAGCAAACTTCTCCTACGAGAGTGAGTATAGCGCCTCCTGATGGTGAATGCGGTTATACTCACGGCAGGTATTATTTGATAGTTTGGTCATTTATTTCACTGATTTGGTTATTTATTTCATATCAGGGAAACGGGTTTGAATTTCCGTTTAGTAAAAAAACATTAGTGCAGAATTTGTGATGACACTACACACCAGAGGTTGAGTTAACCGAATATTTTCCGTCATTGACAGATTTTTTTCAGCAGTGACTGAAAAATCTGAAGGTGATCCGTCATTTTGATGGATTATGCTGAGGGGGATCTATTGTATTCTGTTGCTAACTGTAATTCCCACACCTGTCCAGCTGATGGCGACTGCCCTTGTTTTGCCTCCTCTTTGTCACCGCTGCGTACAGTTGCAACAATCTCACAGCAGCTGAGTGTGAGAAGTTTCTTTAAACGGCCTAATAGTTGTGATATTAATAATAAAGGTGAAAAAAGGAAGTGATGCAGTGGATGATGAAGAACAAACAAACAAACATCCAGACCAGACCAGAGAAAAGCGGTGTTATTTGCAAGTTTGTCTTCCGGAATTAACAACAAAAGAAAAAAATATAGTGGGAGAGTTTAGCTGATGCGGTTAAAACAGTTAAGTCTGAACATCGCACTGTGGATTTAACAAAGAGATAGTGTGATTTATATGTGTGAAATGTTGTAGTACCCTTAACAGTCTCAGTGGCGCAGCTCGTAAAACGCAAGTCAACATGTTTTGACACAATCGAGCATGAACTCGGTTTGAATCCAGCATCTGATGAACTCTTTCTTCTTTTTTCCCCGCTACATATCAGATTTTGCCAACTATTTATCACGAGAAAGACAAGTAGGAATCATTAATAAGTCTGTGCATCATATTTTATTTGCACATTTATTGAATGGAAATGTTTCTGATTCACGTATGCAAATTCATCTTCAGATAGTGTCTTTATAGCAATGTGCGTGCGGTAGATAGCTCAGATTACATTGGGAAAACAGGCGACCGCTGCAAATTGCGCTTTAATGTTTGGCTGGTCAACTGTATGGTATGGAAATCTTATATACCAGCTAGATGAACCCGTCTCATACAGCTGCCATTGCAAGGCTCAGACACTTTGTAGTGGGCAATTTAACACAACTGCCTCTAGGAGTCGCCAATGGAAATAAAACAGACACGCACAAAAAATGTGCGTACGCCAGCAATGAAGCTGCCGTGGAGCTGCGCACATTCCCACGTTCGGTTCATCGTTAGTAAATCCAAACGTGAGCGATTCTGAGCGTGAAACCTGGCGTACGCAAAGTTTTTGTGTGTACGCAGCGTTGATACATGAGGCCCCAGGGCTGAAAAGTAGTCCGAATCCGGCCCTGCTACTTAGCCTTATGATGCTTTTAGGAAACGCAGCCCTGATCAACCCAACACCAGTACTTTATTTAGAAAGGTTTCATTAGAGACTTTTGTAGGCTACACCGAGAACGTCAGGCTTCTTCTGTGTGTTCATTTAACCACATGCAATCATGTGAACAATTTAGTGGCATTTCTATGTGCATTTTTCTGAAACCACGCAAACATAGAAAAACACACGGGAAACTATTGAAGCAAAGTTTGAGCAAATAATACGCTAAAATCAATGTCCACAAAAGCACAGTACAGTGTGGCTTTTTTCCCCCCACAATTGCACATAATCTCCATCACACCAGCTGAAACGCCAATCTACGAGTGTGAAATCCACCAGTGAACGCTGCAAAAACCCACCATTTCCAGCTAATGTGTACTTTCTCCACAGCAATTTAAGCTCTCGGTGGACAAAAAAAAAAAAAATGTCTGAAAGTCTGCAGAACGAAGCTGGTCTCTTTTTAACATCCGCTTAACAGAGAGGCGGTTGCCATAGAGATGAGCACCAGACACCTGTCACATGTTACTGGATGTAAACAGCTAATTCAAATGAACTTGTAGGATCTAACCTTTAAAACGGGGAAATGAAAAACAGTCACATTACCACTGAGGGGTCCAGAAACGTGTCTTGTGCGTGTCAACGTGACATTCTTCTGAAGGGAAAGCATCAGATGTCGCAGTGTTGAGTGTATATATATGTGTGTATATATTTATATATATATATATATATATATATATATATATATATATATATATATATATATATATATATATATATAGGCAACGCAGTGGCGCAGTGTTGTTGCCTTACAGCAAGAAGGTCGCTGATTCGAGCCTCGGTTGGGTCAGTTGGCGTTTCTGTATGGAGTTTGCATGTTCTCCCTGCGTTCGTGTGGGTTTCCTCCGGGTGCTCCGGTTTCCCCCACAGTCCAAAGACATGCGGTACAGGTGAATTGGGTAGGCTAAATTGTCCGTAGTGTATGAATGTATGTGTGGATGTTTCCCAGAGATGGGTTGCAGCTGGAAGGGCATCCGCTGTGTAAAAAAACTTGCTGGATAAGTTGGCGGTTCATTCCGCTGTGGCGACCCCGGATTAATAAAGGGACTAAGCCGACAAGAAAATGAATGAATGAATGAATGAGTTTGGAGTGCACTGTCCCTTTAAAAATAAGCTGTTTCTCCTTTACAGTGCTCGTCTGTGGTATGTGGACAGCCTGAATCGTTTGTCAGCGCATGTGAGTGTTTCTCAGGGCGTTCAATGTCGACGCACATCCTGATGAATCCCTCCGCCAAAACTTTAAAAGTCAATTAAACACACACACAGCTCAATCCAGCGGCAGACGAAGAGGCTTTTAGATGGAGGCTGACAGTGGCTTTAAACTCAGAGTAATGACATCATTAGCAGGAGACAGAGGTCAGAGGTCAGAGAACAGCAGCAGCTCACACACACACGCACACTCTCACACACACATACACACACTCCTGAACCTGCAGGAGAACCAGACTGTTTAAGCATGTTCTGTGTGTGTGTGTGTGTGTGTGTGTGTGTGTGTGTGTGTGTGTGTGTGTGTGTGTTTGTGTGTGTGTGTTTGTGTGTGTTTGCCTGTAAGGATAAGTGTGTGTGTGTGTGTGTGTGTGTGTTTGTGTTTGTGCGTGAGAATGCGCGTGTTTTCGTGTGTTTGCCTCTAAGGATGTGTGTGTTTGTGTGTGTGTGTGTGTGTGTGTGTGTGTGTGTGTGTGTGTGTGTGTGTGTGTTTGTGTGAGATTATGTGTGCATGTGTGTCAGCTAGCTTGTATGCATGTTTATGAGGATGTGACAATGTGTATGTCTCTCTGTGTGTGTGCACGTGTAAGGATGTAAATGTGTGTGTGATTCTGTGTACGTGTGTCAGTGAGCTAGTATTTGTGTGTATGAGGATGTGTGTGTGTGTTCATTCATTTTCTTTTCGGCCTAGTCCCTTTATTAATCTGGGGTCGCCACAGCGGAATGAACCGCCAACTTATCCAGCATATGTTTTATGCAGTGGATGCACTTCAAGCCGCAACCCATCACTGGGAAACATCCATACACTCTCATTCACACTCATACACTATGGCCAG
>NC_141040.1:1962500-1972500 GCF_052040795.2 Danio rerio
GCAAGTGGGAGGGAACCCCGGGCTTGAGGATCTTAAGAGCTCAGGGCTCTCTCCCGAGACAGCATGCCAAACAAGCTTCATAATCAATCATCAGCTTAGTGTGAACTCTTGAAAGGAATCCCGGACGAGCCCCCAATTTATGTTACGGCCAGCATGTTCCCGACTGTATCATAAAAAGGATCAAATGCACAAAGGTAAATAATGAAACAAACATTCAATGAAGGGAATAACAAAGTATAACACACCATCTAGGGATTTTAAATAAATAAGTAATGAACTGAAATTCCTTCATCAAAATATTCTATAACACAAAACATAAGACAGCAAAACAAAAGTTGTGGTACAAGGTGGCTGTTCTTAACAAAAAAAAAATCACATATATATCACATATACACACCTGTATATCCCTTATACACATATTCATATACATAAAAATCCCATATATACATCCTCCACCAATAAATTAACTAATTAACTGTGACGTCAAACTGCGAGGCCATCGAAAGGTAAGACAAGAGAAGACAGGGTTGTATGCATGTAAGAGAGTTCACACTTACCTAAAGACTAATGGTGTGTGTGTGTGTGTGTGTGTGTGTGTGTGTCGTCTGCATTGGCTCAGACTCGCAGTGTGGACGTGAAGCTGTTTATGTCTGAGCGTGTGTTTGTTTGTGGAGGAGAGGACGTGTGTTTGTGAAGCGCAGCTGTGTTTATGTTTGTGCGACTCTTTTCATGAGCTCGCAGGAGTGTTTATGTCTGCATGTGTGTAAAACTATGCGTGAGTATGTGCTCACATATAAGCGAAAATGTGTTTAATCTGAGTTCAGCGGAGGCACGTCACGCTCTCCTTTATTTAGTCTCGAATTGAAAAGCCCCATCTTAATATTTGGTTATTCACGTTTTGTGGCGGAATGCTTTCATAGTTGCAGAAACACCAATGTGTTGGAGGTTCATGATGCGGTTTGTGGGATTGTTCAAGCAAAAATGAAAATTCTTTAATCATCTACTCTCCGTTCACTTGTGCCAAACCTGTTTGAGTTACTTTATTCTGTTGAACAATGAAGATATTTTGGAGAAAGCTAGAAAACCTGTACTTACAGGTTTTCAGATTTCTTCAGAACAGCTTATTTTGTGTTCAACGTAAGAAAGAAACTCAAACATATCAGGGTAGACTAAAGCCCCATTTACACTAATGCATTTTAGATTTAAAACGCATAAGTTTTGCTACGGGCGAGGCAGTGGCGCAGTAGGTAGTGCTGTCGCCTCACAGCAAGAAGGTCGTTGGTTCGCTGGTTCGAACCTCGGCTCAGTTGGCATTTCTGTGTGGAGTTTGCATGTTCTCCCTGCCTTCGCGTGGGTTTCCTCCGGGTTGCTCCGATTTCCCCCACAGGCCAAAGACATGTGGTACAGGTGAATTAGGTAGGCTAAGTGAAGTTTATCTATAAACAAATTTCGAGAGAATCACATGCTTATGATTGTTCACAGCTATTCCAACTTTAGCTAACGACTGATTATCCTATCAGACGATCTTTAACTCACTATAAATAACCAATTTTCTCATCTCAATATCTTTGTCTTGAAGAAACCCCCCCCACCCAAGCCTACTTTCCCTCCTTTCAAACGGGCGTCACGCTGGCCAGCTCAGAGCAAGAATGCCCCTGGTTTAATTCCTTTCCAAACCAGACGGCATTTCAGTGTGGAGTTTGCTCATTCTCCCCATGATCGCGTGGGTTTTCCCCGGGTCCTCCGGTTTCCTCCCACAGTTCAAAAACAAGCACTCTAAACAGTTAATTCAAACACTTTAGCTAAACTCTGAGTACACCATCAGCATCCATATCTGACACTTAGCTACAACAAGCAAGAGGGGGAGTCATCGAGATCTACCTGAGCTCAAACTCCCCTCTCGCCCTGCAACAGGAGGGAGCCCAGGGCTCCAGGATCTTATAAGCTCAGGGCTCTCTCCCGGGACAGCACGCCAAACAAGCTTTATTCTCAATCATCAGCTAAGTGTGAACTCTTGAAATTGTCTTTAGTGTATGAGTGTGGGTGTGAATGTGAGTGTGGATGTTTCCCAGAGATGGGTTGCGGCTGGAAGGGCATCCGCTGTGTAAAAACTTGCTGGATAAGTTGGCGGTTCATTCCGCTGTGGCGACCCCGGATTAATAAATGACTAAGCCGACAAGAAAATTAATGAATGAACGAAGTTTTGCTACGGTTACGCCATCCGTCCACACTACGCTGGAGTTTTCGAGCAGCGAAAACGGAGTGTTTCGAAAACGCTGGAGAGGCTGTTTTCATTCTAAAACGCTGCTGCTCCGTCTCAGTGTGGATGGGGGAAAACGGACACATCTGAAAACGGAGGCGGGGCTGCTGACATTCGCCTCTCTGATTGGGGCTTTTCCTCAATATTAAGTAGCCTACACACAGTGTTAGTCCTTGTAAGTTCAGACTTCGCAAGTTTGTAAAACAGACCCTCGAGGGCATGTCCGGTAAATCTTCAAAGGGAACAGTGTACATTATAATCTTATTCACATCATCCTGGCTACGTTGTTTCACTCTACACAATAAAATGAAAACATGATTTAAGGAACTGCCTATTTTCATTTTGATAATATATACATATATATATACTATATAGATATATATGTATATAATATGGTACAGCAGAAATGCTGAGGCGTCGTGCTGCATCTTCACTGTGTGCATATTTATAATAAAACTGAGCCTATATAACATCGCTGCCTCCTTTCATTTTCATTGAAAATACGAAACATATCCTCTGCTTTGCTGAATCTCAGTTTTAATAATCAATAATAGCCATTATGAAAGTATAACGCACAATAAGTTTATGTGGGGGAAACCGGAGCACCTGGAGGAAACCCACGCCAACGCAGGGAGAACATGCAAACTCCACACAGAAATGCCAACTGATCTAGCCAAGGCTCGATCCAGCGACCTTCTTACTGTGAGTCGACAGCACTACCTACTGCGCCACCGCGTCGCCCCTTTAGCAAATATTGTCTTAATTTTTATTGCGTCTAGTTAAGTGCAGTGTGTGTGTGTGTGTGTGTGTGTGTGTGAGAGAGAGAGAGAGAGAGAGAGAGAGAGAGTGTGTGTGTATGTGCGTGTGTGTGTGTGTGTGTATGTGTGTGAGTGCTCCTGCGCTCAAGCCGTGTTAATCTTCTGTCCTTTGTACATTTGAAATACTAGTATTGTGTGTGTGTGTGTGTGTGTGTGTGTGTGTGTGTGTGTGTGTGTGTGTGTGTGTGTGTGCTCATGTGTGTATGACAGGTAATTATTGTTCGTTAAGCCCTGTTTTGCATGTGCATACCTCATTAACTTAGTGCAAATAGAGAGTCTAGCTCCCATAAATCCTCAATCTTCCGGCACTGTGTGTGCGAGTGTGTGTGAGCATGTCAATAAA
The DNA here is from genome assembly GCF_052040795.2 of Danio rerio. NCBI lineage: Eukaryota > Metazoa > Chordata > Actinopteri > Cypriniformes > Danionidae > Danio > Danio rerio. The sequence continues at coordinate 1,965,922 of NC_141040.1, forward strand.
GCCTTATTTTTCCAGCAGTGTGTGTGTGTGTGTGTGTGTGTGTGTGGTGGGTTGGTAAATAAACGAGCTGAATGAATCTCTTCCCATAATGCACTAGGATGAGTCTGCTTACAATGTCAGAGCTGAGAGATATATGGGTTACCTGTTATTGCATCAATGCACACACACACACATATGCACACACACACGCACACACACAATTCTTCTCAATTTATTAAACATCATTTCCTGAAAATATTCCTCCTTCCATCAAAACAGTCTCTCCCGTCTCTTTCACGCTTATTACAATTTCCTTCATAAATTACCCTATGCCACACTCACACACACACACACACACACACACACACACACATCCATGCATACGGACACATGCACAAGAACACACGCATACACACATACACAGCCATACATGCACATAAATACACACATACACACTGTCTGCATGCACACACATACACACATATTCACGCATGTACACACATGCAGCCGCACACACACACACATATACACAGCCATGCATGAACAATCATACACACACATACACACTGTATGCACGTGCACACACACAAATAAACAAACGCACATCCATGCATACACACACGCAGCAGCACACAAGTGCACACTTATCCACGCACACACATGTACACACACGCAGCCACACACACATAAACACAGCCATGCATGAACATTCATACACACATACACACTGTCTGCATGCACATGCACTCACACCCACATATACACACATCCATGCATGCACACACACACAGTCGCATACACTCATCCATGCACACACACCCACACACACAAACACACACACACAGCTGCACATACTCATCCATGCACACACACACACATACACAGCCATGCACATACATACATACATACACACACACACACATACATACATACATACACTGTCTGCACGCACACAGACTCGGCCACAAAGAGCACATACATGCACGCACACACACATACACAGCTACACAGAGACACACATGCACACACACATATACACAGCCATGCATGAACATTCATACACACATACACACTGTCTGCATGCACATGCACTCACAGCCACATATACACACATCCATGCATGCACACACACACACAGTCGCACACACTCATCCATGCACACACACCCACATACACAAACACACACACACAGCTGCACATACTCATCCATGCACACACACACATACACAGCCATGCATGCACATACATACATACACACACTGTCTGCACACGCACAGACTTGGCCACATAGAGCACATACATGCACGCACAGATGCACACACACATACACAGACACACACAAACATAGACACACATGCAAGCACACACAGACACTCACACCCATGCATACATACACACGCAGACACACATATAGCGGTACACATACACATACTGTAATTGCACACACACACACACACACACACACACTCATTCATACATTTTCCTTAGGGTTAGTTCCTTTATTAATCAGGGGTCGCCACAGCGGAATGAACCGCCATCTTATCCAGCACATGTTTTACACAGCGGATGCCCTTTTAGCTGCAACCCAGTACTGGGAAACACCCACACACTCTCATTCTCTCTTATACACTACGGACAATTAAGCCCACCCGATTCCCCTATAGCCCATGTGTTTGGACTGTGGGGGAAAGCGGAGCACCATGAGGCAACCCACACCAACACGGGGAGAACATGCAAACTCCACACAGAAACGCCAACTGACCCAGCCCGGACTCGAACCAGTGAACTTCTTGCTGTTAGGTGGTATTTAACATTTAACATACTTCCTGTTTCTAATGTCTGCTATAATAATGTGTGTGTGTGTGTGTGTGTGTGTGTGTGTGTGTGTGTGTGTGTGTGTGTGTGTGTGTGTGTGTTACTGTTATTGTTGTGTGGGACGTTCTCGCTATGGTGTGTGTATTCTGTCTGCTAACAGTGGACTACAGATGAACTGTGTGTACTGACAGGGCTGTTGTGTCGTGAACTCTGCTATGCTACTAGATTACCACATTGCCACCACTGTCAGCTGATGTGTGTGTGTGTGTGTGTGTGTGTGTGTGCAGGGTGGAGGTCTGCGGCTGGTGCACAGGTGGTCTGAGGTGTTGCTGAAGTCGCTCTCCTCATCTGAGCGTGGCGTAGATCTGCTCCCGGAGCTTTTCCAGCATCAGGCCTCAGGGCAGAGCGTCAGCAGGAGAGACTTCCACTCTGTGCTGCAGCACATCCAGCGGCTGATGCTGCGGGCCGAGCACAGTCTACAGGAGCACACACACGCCATCTACAGGTCTGACTTCACACGGCACACACACACAGACTCACATATGCACTGGGAGGTGGAGAGCTAGACACAGTCACAGTACACACACATACAAACTCTCTCACACACACACTCGGAGCAAGACACAATCCCAGTATACACACACACACACACACACACACACACACACACACACACTCAGAGTACTAAGACCAAGACACAGACACTTGAAACATGATACACACAAACAATGACACAAACAATGATACACACAGACAGACACACACACAGACACACACACACACACACACACGCACACAGTGTACTAATACCAAGACACACACACACAGACACTTAAAACATGACACTCACAAACAATGACACAGACACACACAAGCACACACTCAGAATACCGAGATCAAGACACACACGCACACACTCAAAAAATGTAAGACACACAGACACACACACACACACACACACACACACACATACACACACACACACACACAGTGTACTAACACCAAGATACACACACAGACACTTAAAACATGACACACACACACACACACAGTGACACAGACACACACAAGCACACAATCAGAATACCGAGATCAAGACCCACACGTACACACTAAAAACATGTAATACACACACACACACATATCATAACACACACACACACATATAGAGACACACGCAAACACAGAGCACTCAGGCACACACACATATTCATAGCATTCATAGAGACTTATAGAACACACACACACACTCACACACACACTCAACCAACACTCATAGCACACAGACATACACATTAAGAACACACCCTCATAGCACATATACACACTTTCTCTCTTAAACACACACATGCACACACACACACACACATACACAGCACATATATGCTTATAGCAAATACCCACTCAAGCACCCAGACACACTTTGAGAACACATACACACATACACACACACACACTTAGAACCCCCTCCCCACACACTCATAGCACAAATACACACTTTCTCTGTCATACACCCACACACACACACACAACCATATGCAGACACATACAAACACACACTCATAGCACTTATAACTTTATAGCACACACACTTTGAGAACTCACATCTAGTAAAGGAGGAGGAGTCGGGGTGGACACACACACACACACACACACACACACACACACACACACACACACACACAGCACATATATGCTTATAGCACATACCCACTCAAGCACCCAGACACACTTTGAGAACACATACACACATACAAACACACACACACTTAGAACCCCCTCCCCACACACTCATAGCACAAATACACACTTTCTCTGTCATACACTCACCCACACACACAACCGTATGCAGACACATACAAACACACACTTATAGCACTTTTACATTTATAGCACACACACTTTGAGAACTCACATCTAGTAAAGGAGGAGGAGTCGGGGTGGAAGGGGGGATTCTTCAAAACGAAGGTGGCTGTGATATGGAACTTAGAGTACTTACAGTGGCTTAGGAACCGTCTGATTGGTGAGTCATGGATTGAATAATGCGGGACCAGCCGTGATCAATCATAAGCACGTGATCCTCTCGACATTAGTTTATAAATAAACTTCACTTGAATTGAACTGTGCTCTGATTGGACCGTGTGCTTTCTCAGGCTGGGCTCTGTGAGGATGAGTGTGGCTGATGAAGACTCTCGTAGTGGCATTCAGGCCGGGGCTGTGGAGGTGTGCCAGTGTCCTCCCGGATATGATGGGACATCCTGCGAGGTAAGCCAGAAACCAAATGAAAGCTGCCCATAAACAGTGTGGTTGAGTAGGATGAATAGGCTGTATGCATGGCTAGTGTTTTTCCACCACCGATAAACACCCGGTAAAAGGTCAATGTGACTATTGCCAATTTCATTAGGCTCTTTTACTGCATCAATAATCATATTTGAAGAATGTTTAAACATACACAAACAGTTTGACCAACATTAAGGTGAGTATGTTTTGTAATTGATTCAGTGCTAAATAAAAACCCAACAGGATTTTGTTTATTTTTCATTTTTAAATTATCATAACAATTACAAAAATGACTTGTGATTAATCTTGACTAATTTATCTGTTGACTAGCAGTGAGTAAATGCATTTACCGGTTGACTAGTAGTGAGTAGATGAGTTTATCTGTTAACTAGTAGTGAGAAATTAGTTCACCTGTTGACTAGTAGACTAGTAGTGAGAAATGTGTTTACCTGTTGACTAATAGTGAGAAATGCGTTTACCTGTTGACTAGTAGTGAGTAGATTAGTTGACCTGTTAACTAGTAGTTAGTAATGTGTTTATCTGTTGACTAGTAGAGAGAAATGTGTTTACCTGTTGACTAGTAGTGAATAAATGCGTTTACCTGTTGACTAGAAGTGAGTAAATGAGTTTACCTGTTGACTAGTAGCGAGAAATGTGTTTACCTGTTGACTAGTAGCGAGAAATGTGTTTATCTGTTGACTAGTAGTGAGTAAATAAGTTTACCTGTTGACTAGTTGTGAGAAATGTTTACCTGTTGACTTGTCGTGAGAAATTTGTTTACATGTTGACTAGTAGTGAGTAAATAAGTTTACTAGTTCACTATTAGTTAGCAAATAGATTTACTTTTTGACTAATGAGTAGATGAATTTACCTGTTGACTACTAGTGAGTAAATGAGTTTGCCTGTTGACTACTAATGAATAGACAAGTATACCTGTTGACTAGTAATGAGTAGGTGAGTTTACTTGTTGACTACTAGTTAGTAAATGAGTTTACCTGTTCACTAGTAGTGAGTTGATGTGTTTACCTGTTGATTAGTCATAAGTAAATGTGTTTATCTGTTGACTAGTACTTAGGAAAAGAGTTTACATGTTGACTAGTAATGATTAGATGGGTTTACCTGTTGACTAGTAGTTATTAAATGAGTTAACCTGTTGACTGGGGACCAGAAGTCAGTTAACAAAAGTACCTGTTAACTAGTCGTTAGTAAATGAGTTTACCTGTCAACTAGTCATTAGTAAATGAGTTTACCTGTTGAGTAGAAGTTAGTAAACAAAAGTACCTGTTAATGAGTAATGACTAAATGAGTTTACCTGTTGATTGGTGAGTAGATAAGCTTAACTGTTGACTAGTAGTCAGTAAATGTGTGAATCTGTTGATTAGTAGTCAATAAATAAGTTTATCTGTTGATTAGTAGTCAGTAAATGAATTTAGCTGTTGACTAGTAGTCAGTAAATGTGTTTATCTGTTGACTAGTAGTTAGTAAATGTGTTTATCTGTTGACTAGTAGTCAGTAAATGAGTTTATCTGTTGATTAGTAGTCAGTAAATGAATTTAGCTGTTGACTAGTAGTCAGTAAATGTGTTTATCTGTTGACTAGTAGTTAGTAAATGTGTTTATCTGTTGACTAGTAGTCAGTAAATGTGTTTATCTGTTGACTAGTAGTTAGTAAATTTGTTTATCTGTTGACTAGTAGTTAGTAAATGTGTTTATCTGTTGACTAGTAGTCAGTAAATGTGTTTATCTGTTGACTAGTAGTTAGTAAATGAGTTTATCTGTTGACTAGTAGTTAGTAAATGTGTTTATCTGTTGATTAGTAGTCAGTGAATGTGTTTATCTGTTGATTAGTAGTCAGTGAATGTGTTTATCTGTTGATTAGTAGTCAGTGAATGTGTTTATCTGTTGATTAGTAGTCAGTAAATGTGTTTATCTGTTGATCAGTAGTCAGTAAATGTGTTCATCTGTTGACTAGTAGTCAGTAAATGAGTTTATCTGTTGACTAGTAGTCAGTAAATGAGTTTATCTGTTGACTAGTAGTCAGTAAATGAGTTTATCTGTTTACTAGTAGTCAGTAAATGAGTTTATCTGTTGACTAGTAGTCAGTAAATGAGTTTATCTGTTGACTAGTAGTCAGTAAATGAGTTTATCTGTTGACTAGTAGTCAGTAAATGAGTTTATCTGTTGACTAGTAGTCAGTAAATGAGTTTATCTGTTTACTAGTAGTCAGTAAATGAGTTTATCTGTTGACTAGTAGTCAGTAAATGAGTTTATCTGTTGACTAGTAGTCAGTAAATGAGTTTATCTGTTGACTAGTAGTCAATAAATGCGTTTACCTGTTGGCTGGTGATGAGATGAGTTTACTTCTTGACTAGTAGTGGGTATTTTCTTGAAAAAAGTTTTTAATAAGTTCTTCAGAAGATTAATAATGTTGTGAAATGAAACAATACATCAATTTTAGCCTCAAAAACAACCAATACACGCAAAGCTCTATTTGTAGTAATATGTT
>NC_141040.1:1975000-2062500 GCF_052040795.2 Danio rerio
GGTGTGTGTGTGTGAATGAGAGTGTTTGCCAGTACTGGATTGCAGCTGAAAGGCCATCCGCTGTGTAAAACATATGCTGGAATAGTTGATGGTTCGTTCCACTGTGTGACTCCTGATGAATAAAGGGACTAAGCCGAAGGAAAATGAATAAATGAATGAACTTCTCACACACTCTAGGGACATCAGAGACTATATTCAGTGGTGTTTTATCAAAGGTTTGGGATGATATTATGGTTAGTAGGTGTGTTTGTTCCTCTCTGAGGGATGATGGTCAGGATCGGGCAGGACTGTTCTCTTTCAGAGCGACAAAAACGAAGCAGAAAATGTTTGTGATGTTTATTGCTGCAGTCATTTCCAATCTCTGCTTCATATTCAGTGTGTGTGTGTGTGTGTGTGTGCAGTCAGCAGTTTTGATCTGCCCACCTAGAGCACATTCAGACAGCAGCCGCACAGTTATTCTGCCTCATTAGGTGACCAGATTTGAAAGCAGCGACACGTGTTCTCCATGGGTACATCTATCCCAAAATGCACTGAGCACTTCCACTACACTATAGTCATGCAGAGGGATTGCTAAAGTGTTATTGAACCATTCTATTGACCTTATTCGTCATGTACGAGCGTCCATTACAGTGCTTTAGCTCAAGACTTCTGGTTTCCTTCGCTTTAAAACTCTCTACAGTTGTTCTGGTAACATATATTAACTCTATTAATCAATCCGCTGTGGTGATTCTACAGTTGCTATAGACCTTTTTCATAGCTGCTGCATGGAGGGCGCCATAGCGACCAGCGTCTTCCGGTAGAATGCTAAAAACCTCAGCGTGTACAACTGGTAATTTGCGCTCCAAAAATGGGTTTCAATAACGTTTTTAATGGATAACAGAGTGTTTTTGTGACACACAACTTAGAAATGTGTGTGTTAAAGCCGTTAGAATCTGTCACATGTGGTTCAAGCGCGTCAGAAATACGAGAAAAACGTTCTCCTAGTTCACGTGTCTGCCGTCAGAAATACAGTGTGTGTGTGCGTTCCCGGCCTGTCAGCTGTTAGCTCAGCGGCTCTTTAACACACACACACACACACACACACACACACACACACACAGAAAGAGAGGGAGAGAGCAAACCAGAGTACTGGCATGAAACTTAACAGGTATGAAAGTCGTGCAGTTTACAAAAATGAGCAATAAAAGTCTGTTATTGATCCTCTGCTGCTGATTTGCTGTTCATTCTAATCGCGAGCCGTTTGTGTATTTCGTGTGTTGTTTTCACCACGGTTTGTGTTTTTCTGTCATTTGGAAATGACACTAGGCTTTATTTTCACTTTGTCACAGTTATTAAATCAGTGTGTCAGTGGCACAGTACAGGCTACGTGTGTGTGTCAAACATTTTGGTGAATTACATGTGTTTGGGCTGGTTATGTATTTGAAATAAAGAGAAAATGTTGACTTTAGCGATGACGAGGCTTCATTTAAACTGCAGAAGATGCCGTCTGACAACGAGGGGGAAACGCCTCACAGCAGCTGTTTTCCATCCTATTAGATCGCATTTCTCTAAATGATCAGTCCAGGAGATGCTGCTGATGGACAACAGGATTAGTTCAAAGAGGATAAAAGCAGGTAAAATAGATTAAAACTATCGTTTCAAAACTGTCCAAATGTGACTGTTCACACGCATCTGCTGCCGACCGGAAGTTCTTCGCATTCGCCTTGCGCACACACGCAAAGCATAATGGGTAATTTTGTGTTCCAAGAAAAAGGTCTATAGACTGAATTCACTCTCTGACAGGACATCATGCAAAACAAGTTTTATTATCAATCATCAGCCAAGTGTGAACTCTTGAAAATCTTTTTTTAAAGATATTTGGATCAGACAAGATTAAAAAGTAAGAAAAAGACATTGTTTGCAGTTAATAGAGCATTAGTAGTGTATTGAGCTGAAAGTCTCAGTTATTAGTCTGTTGATAGTGTGAATTGTGACTTCATATAAAGTGAGCCATTCCAGCCAGAGGCAGCAGTAGGCAGAGAACTCCTTCAGACACATTAATGAAACAAAGCCAGGTGTGAAGGGGAAAGTAGAGCTTAATAACACACTCTCGCTCGCTCGCTCTCTCTCGGAGAAGGCCTTTATCAGCCGCTCTATAAACCTCCCCTGTGCTTGAGTTCAGACTGAAATAAATCTGCTGCCTCATTGAGGAAATCAAAGAGCTGCGTGCCGTACACTGATCCGTCAATTAGCACAGCGCTGATCAATTACAGCAGCGCACAGACGCACACACACACACACAAACAGACACTCACATATAGGCACACACATACACATACAGATGCGCAAACACACACACAAACAGACACTCATATATAGGCACACACATACACAGACGCACACACACATATACAGATGCGTAAACACACACACACAAACAGGCACACACATACATATGTCTACACCAACATACACATACAGACGTGCATACACACATATACTGATGCGCACACACACATACAGATGCACACCAACACATACAGATGCACATACACACATACAGATGCACATACACACATGCACACATACAGATGCACAAACACACATACGGATACACACACACAGACAAACACACATACAGACAGACATACACATACAGACATGTGCGCATGCACACACACACACACACACAACACACACATACAGATGCGCAAACACACACACAAACAGACACACACATATAGGCGCACACATACAGATGTCTACACCCACACACACATACAGACATGCACACACACATATACTGATGCACACACACACACACAGATACACACACACACACATACAGATGTCTACATCCACACAGACAAATACTGATGCGCGCACACACACACACACACACACACACTCCATATGGACACACACATACAGACACAGATGCACCCACACACGAATACACACTCACCTACAGACATGCACACACAAACATGTACACACCCAGATGCACCCACATACACACAAACACACGTGCACACGTGCACACACACACACACACACACACACACACACACAAAACACATTTAAAGACAAAACACACACACACACACACACACACACACACACACATACAGATATGCACACACATACACACACATATGCAGACAAGCACGCACACACACTGACAGACATACAGGTGCACAAACACACATACAGATGTGCACACACAGGCATATACAGACACACACACACACGCATGCACGCAAACACACAGACATACAGACATACACACGTACAGACAGACACGCATACACACACACATAGACACACACAAACACACACATTAAGACAAAGACACACACGCATGCTCCCACACACACACATATAGACGCACACACATATAGACACAAATTATGACACAAACACACACACGCAAATAAAGACATGCACACACACATGTACACACTCAGATGAAAACTCATACTGACAAACACACACGCACACACATACAGATAGACATACACATACAGAGACTTGCGCGCACACACACACTTATGGACACACACACACAAACAAACACATTTAAAACAAAACAAATGCACGCTTACACACATACAGATGCGCACACACATACACACACACACATACAGATGAGCACACACATACACCCACACACACACATACAGACTAACACACACACTTACTCACACAGGTCTGCTAACAGCGTAATGAAAGCATGTTTGATGTGTTTGTGCAGATGTGTGCGCTGGGCTACCGGCGGGTCAACGGGACGATCTACCGGGGTGTGTGTGAACTCTGTCAATGCCACGGACACACAGAGCGCTGTGATGACCTCACTGGACACTGCCTGGTAATACCTGCTCTCGCGTGTGTGTGTGTGTGTGTGTGTGTGTGTGTGTGTGTGTGTGTGTGTGTGTGTTTGTGTTTGTGTTTGTGTGTGTGTGTGTGTGTGTGTGTGTGTGTGCGTGCGTGCGTGCGTGCGTGTGTGCGTGTGTGCGTGCGTGTGTGTGCGTGTGTGTGTGTGTGTGCGTGTGCGTGTGCGTGCGTGCGTGCGAGACTGTGGCGATGGATTGCGCTGTGATTATCTGTCTCTGCATGTGTATTTACCTTTCAGAGATGAAACACTGCCACCACTCCTCCGATCCATTAGCCAGACAGTGTGTGTGTCTAAAAGACTGATTAAATGTGTGTGTCTCTGTTGACGAATGGTGCTTTCAGAAGTCAGACACCGATATATTGCATTATGCCCAACTATATTCATTTCAATTGAAGGTAGCCGGTTTGATACTTTAGAGCTAGATGGTGGCACAGAAACCGTATGCGGCAATGATACATTCTTGTGCAACTTTAAAATGTCTGAAATTTCTGAAATGACCTTTTGTGTGGTGTGTAATAAAGCTGCATTAAGGCCTTACCTGTCTGACACATCAGTGACACATCAGTTATGGTACACAGTATAATAAGAAAAGAGCAGATCCATCTGACCAATCAGAGCAGAGTATAGTCATCTGTACAATCACAGCAGAGCAAAGTCATCTGACCAGTCACAGTAGAGTGAAGCCATCTGCCCAATCAGAACAGACTTAGCCCGTCTGACCAATCAGAACATTGTGAGCACACTAAAGCACATCTGACCAGTTTTAACAGAGTAGAGCCATCTGACCAATCAAAATGAACTTAAACCGTTTGACCAATCACAACAAACTTGGCAAATCTGTCCAATTAGATCGGTCAAAGGCCATCTGATCAATCAGAGCAGAGTCATATGACCAGTCAGAGAAAAACAGAGCCATCTGACCAATCAGAGAAAAGCAGATCCAACTGACAAATCAGAGAGAAGCAGAGCCAACTGTCAAATTAGAGAAGAGCAGAGCTATCTGACCAATCAGTGAAGAGCAGAGCCATCTGACCAATCAGAGAAAAGCAGATCCAATTGACCAATCAGAGAGAAGCAGAGCCAACTGACAAATCAGACAAGAGCAGAGCCAACTGACCAATCAGAGAAAAGCAGATCCAACTGACCAATCAAAGAGAAGCAGAGCCAACTGACAAATCAGAAAAGAGCAGAGCCATCTGACCAATCAGAAAAGAGCAGAGCCATCTGACCAATCAGAAAAGAGCAGAGCCAACTGACAAATCAGAAAAGAGCAGAGCCATCTGACCAATCAGAGAAGAGCAGAGCCATCTGACTAATCAGAGAAGAGCAGAGCCATCTGACCAATCAGAGAAGAGCAGAGCAATCTGACCAATCAGAGAAGAGCAGAGCCATCTGACCAATCAGACAAGAGCAGAGCCAACTGACTAATTAGAGAAGTCCAGAGCCAACTGACAAATCAGTGAGGAGCAGAGCCATCTGACCAGACAGAGAAGAGCAGAGCCATCTGACCAATCAGAGAAGAGCAGAGCGATCTGACCAATCAGAGAAGAGCAGAGCCAACTGACTAATCAGAGAAGAGCAGAGCCAACTGACTAATCAGAGAAGAACAGAGCCAACTGACTAATCAGGATGAGAGCCATCTGACCAATCAGAGAACAGCAGATCCAACTGACTAATCAGTGAGGAGCAGAGCCATCTGACAAATTAGAGAAGAGCAGAGCCAACTGACCAATCAGGGAAAAGCATATCCAACTGACAAATCAGAGAGAAGCAGAGCCAACTGACAAATCAGAGAAGAGCAGAGCCTTCTGACCAATCAGAGAAGAGCAGAGCCATCTGACCAATCAGAGAAGAGCAGAGCCATCTGACCAATCAGAGAAGAGCAGAGCCATCTGACCAATCAGAGAGGAGCAGAGCGATCTGACCAAACAGAGAAGAGCAGAGCCATCTGACCAATCAGAGAGGAGCAGAGCGATCTGACCAATCAGAGAAGAGCAGAGCCATCTGACCAATCAGACAAGAGCAGAGCCAACTGACTAATCAGAGAAGTGCAGAGCCAACTGATTAATCAGAGAGGAGCAAAGCCATCTGACCAATCAGAGAGAAGCAGAGCCACCTGACAAATCAGTGAAGAGCAGAGCCATCTGACCAGTCAGAGAAGAGCAGAGTCATCTGACAAATCAGAGAGGAGCAGAGCGATCTGACCAATCAGAGTAGAGCAGAGCCATCTGACAAATCAGAGAGGAGCAGAGCCATCTGACAAATCAGAGAGGAGCAGCGCCAACTGACAAATCAGAGCACAGTTATCTCTCAGTAAGGCAGGTCTTGTGGAGAGTTGATCCTTAAACAAACTGTTTCAGACACTATAAATTCTGATGCTGCAGTTGATATTAGAATATTATTAATAATTGTTGGCTTTATATTATTGTAAACCTATTCAGTTTTAAGGCGAATCCTGCTTTGTGATACAACCAGAATCTGCAGTGTTTTTATATGTGTTTGTTTGTTTGTTTGTTTGTCCCTGTGTTGTAAATGTGTATGTGTGTGTGTGTGTGTGTGTGTGTGTGTACTGTAGGGCTGCAGGGATCACACTGTAGGACCGAACTGTGGCCAGTGTGCTCCTGGTTATTATGGAGACGCCACTAGAGGAACTGCAGACGACTGTCAGCCCTGCGCCTGTCCTCTGCTAAGCCCCGCAAACAAGTACGTCCAGAACCAGAACATTCACAACAACAAACAGTTGATGACAGATTGACAATGCCATATTTAAGGACCACAGTTTGCCCCCGAAATACACATTATTGCTTCAAACCACTATAGGCTTTACCCACTCCACAGTTACCGAGATTTGTTTCCAGATTTCAAATAGAATAACATGTATTAGAACCGATTTGTTGATGTGTTACTAAAAAGTACAGTTCAGAAGAAGGTACCGATGTGTAGCGATGTCACCTCACAGCAAGAAGGTCGCTAGTTCGAGCCTCAGTTTGCATTTCTGTGTGGAGTTTGCATGCTCTCGCCATGTTCGTGTGGGTTTCCTCCACAGTCCAAACACATGTGGTGTAGGTGAATTGGGTAAGTTAAATTGACCGCAGTGTATGTGTGTGAATGAGTGTGTATGGGTGTTTCCCAGAGATGGGTTGCAGCTTGAAGGGCATCTGCTGCGTAAAACACATGCTGGATAAGTTGGCGGTTCATTCCGCTGTGGTGACCTCGGATTAATAAAAGGACTAAGCCGACAAGAAATTAAATGAATGATTGAACTGAAAGTCTTTAAAGGGATAGTTCACCCAAAAAACATTTAAATGTACTTATTATTTACTCACTTTCAAGTCTTTCATTCATGAGTTCATTTCATTTGTTGATCACTGAAGTAGATATTTTGAAGAAAGCTGAAAACCTGTAACCATTGACTTCCATTGTACAAAAAAACCCAAATACTATGGAAGTCAATGGTTACAGGTTTCCGACATTCTTCAAAATATCTACTTTTCCGTTCAACAGACTAAAGGATTGAAACAAATGACAGAATAATCACTTTTGGCAATCGATGAACCACAGTTGAGATGCTTATTTAGTTTGGACTGAACTTATTTTAAGCATGCTGGCATCTATGAATATCACCTGTAGCTGGAGTCTATGATTTCAGCTCTAGGCTAATAATGGCTGTAGCATGCTAGTGGGTAATCCCGAAAGAGTTCCCAGAATCCAACAGCTGAGCATTCCTCATCTAAAGAAAGCGTCGCTGGCCTCCGCATTCCCAGCATGCCCCTCAGCCAGGCTCCGGTGTCGTCCGAAATAGCCCAATAGTCATCATGCTAGGGTTGATGGCCTCGCTGTGCAGGGTGTGAGGCAGAGAGAGCGCTGATGATCAGTGGGAAGGATGTTTTTAATTCGCTTATCTTTTGTCTGTCTTTTTGTCTCCACATTTGCTCAAAAACATCGCAGTTTCAGTCCCACGTGTCGTGTGGATGGCAGGGGCGAGGTGATCTGCGACCGATGCCCGCCGGGGTACACCGGATCACGCTGCGACAGGTAAGAAGACCAGGGTTTACATCAGATCTTAGATACACTGAAGTGCATCACCCCAAAATCAGCTCACCATTTACTTCACACACCATTATGTTGTTGTTGTTGTTGTTGTTCCCTGCTAAAAAATCCAGCCTAAACCAGCCTAGGCTGGTTGGCTGGTTTTAGCTGGTCGACCAGCCTGGTTTTAGAGGGGTTTTGGCCATTTCCAGGCTGGTTTTCAGCCATTTCCAGCCTGGTCTTAGTTGGTCAAACTGGGAGATGACCAGCTAAAACCAGCTAAAACCAGCTTGACCAACCTAGCTCGGAGCCCAGCCAAAACCAGCTATGTCCAACTTAAAACAGTCTGGTCAAGCTGGTTTTATCTGGATTTAGCTGGTCATTTTCCAGCCTGACCAGCTAAGACAAGGCTGGAAATGGCCAAAACCCCTCTAAAACCAGGCTGGTCGACCAGCTAAAACTAGCCAACCATCCTAGGCTGGTTTAAGCTGGATTTTTTAGCAGGGTTGTGTAAGCTACTTTTATTGTTCCCTGTGGAGAAACAACACAATAGAAAGTATAAAAGCAAGGTCTGCGAGTGTTTCTTAAACACAAAAGAAGAGATTTTGAGGAATGTTGGAAGCCTGTAACCATTGACTTCCATAGTAGGAAAAACAAATACTGGAAGTCAATATAAAATAAATACTTGAAGGCAATGGTTAGAGGTTTCCAACATTCAAAATATATTCTGTTGTGTTCAACAGAAGAAAGAAACTCAAATAAGTCTTAAACAAGGGAAGGGTGGGTGAATGGTGACTGAATTTACATTTTTAGGTGAACTGACCCCTTTAAATTGAAAACGTTTGAATGTTTAATAATGGGGCAAAGCAGTGACGCAGCATGTAGTGCTGTCGCCTCACTGCAAGAAAGTCGATGGGTCGCTGGTTCGAGCCTTGGCTCAGTTGGCGTCCAAAGACATGCGGTGAATTGGGTAGGCTAAATTGTCCGTAGTGTTTAAGTGTGTGTGTGGATGTTTCCCAGAGATGGGTTGCGGCTTGAAGGGCATCCGCTGCATGAAAACTTGCTGGATAAGTTGGTGGTTCATTCCGTTGTGGCGTCCCCGGATTAATAAAGGGACTAAGCCGACAAGAAAATGAATGAATGAATGATGTTTAATAATGTACTTTAACCTCTTAAGGCCCAACGTGTTTTTATATGCATTTTTTATTTCTCATCAAATCATTAAATAAGACCAATAACCTTGATTTATTAACTTATTAACACATTATTCCCTATTTCCCCATGGTTAATGTACTTACAAGGTATTTGGCCTATAGTTGCCATTTAAACTTTTGACAAAGTTTACAAAAAACTATAGATGTCCAGTGATTATTTGCTGTTCCTAAAACTTAGGCGACAAGACTTTTGTCAGGTAGTGTATTAGATTCAACTTTATTGTCATTATACTTGTATTTGAGATTATGGGCTATATACAGTGTGAAGCTATTGTTTGAATTGACGCTTCTCTCTCCTTTACACAGTGGCAATTGAAGGCAAAATGTCCTTTCTGAACATTAAAAGCATTTCCTTTATTTGTCATTAAACAGAAGAGGGACTTTGGTCGTGAAACTCGTATATATTTAGTTGCCACTTGAATTTTTGACAAAATATACAAAAAACTTTAGATGTCCTGAAAGATTTGTTTTATTTGGATGAATATAGAGACCTTCATGATTATGTTGATATACATTTGTGAACAAAAAAAATATATATTATCATGAAAATTGCCTTTATTTGGGAGAATTTGCCTCCATTTTGCATGCTGGAATTAGGAGTAGGAAGTTGAAGGCCTCGTGTGTTAGTAAGTAAATCAATTCCTTGTTTCTCCTTTTTATTTGGTTGTTTGCTTGCATGCCATTGAGAAGTTAAACATGGATAACATGTGGAAAAGTTCTTCTAAAAGCAAAATGGCAAGTATGAACTTGGGCAGCTGTAGATGCCAGTGCGAGCTTAAATGGGTTCAGTGACAAGACTTTTGTCTAACCAGAGTCAGACCTTTCTGTCCTAATGAAATCATTTAAGATCAAGGCATGATCATATTTTATTTTGGTCAAATAAGCGTAATCTAAAGGCCTTTGCCTTTTATATAAGCCACTTCTGATACCATCATGAAGTCTAGTGATTATTTGCTGTTCCTAAAACTTGTATAGGCAACAAGACTTTTGTCAGGTAGTGTAAATTTGAGAATATGAGCTATATACAGTGTTAAACTATTAGTCGAATTGATGCTTCTCTGTTCATGACACAGTGGCAATTTAATGCAAAATGTCCTGTCATTAAACAGAAGAGTGGCTTTAGTAGTGAATCCCTCATATACTTTTGATTTTCTTGCCAATTCTTTACCTACAGGCTTTTATAAACAACCTAAGTAGTCTGGAAATGTTTTATTTCTTCAAGCTGTTCACACGTTAGCAACTAAACACCCTGGAATAACTGACACTGAACAGTAGCTCCTTTTAAAAGCACTGATGTTCCTCACGAATCCCAAATGTGCATCTTTATGTGACGGTTTTCCTTGTGAAGCACGCTGGGAAAGTCCTGTGATCTGGGATGAAATCTGACGGCACATTAGATCTGTTTTTTTATGCCGTTTTGAAGCTTGACCAGAACCGCTTAATGGCACTGTACCAATAACTAATGATCTGTCTACTGCAGCCCTGAAAGACATCACACTGTGCTGTGTACAGACGGGAATTTACAGAAGTAGACACCGGGAGAAATGTTGATTAAAGGTTTAAATAGACTTGCAAAGTTTACATGGACTTTTTTGCTAAGCAGTTTTAAATCTGTGGAGTTTCTTGGTGACAATATTGTGCCTCTAAAAATGCCAACCATTGGGTTAAATAGTGTCATTGAGATTTGATGGAAGAGAAATTAACCCAACATTGGGTTTGTCCATATTTGACTCAACATTGGGCATCAACAAACCAGAATTTTTAGTGTAGTGTGTATTTTTAAATTATCTTGGTGACAACATCAATAACGATGTATGCTCTAAAAATGCTGGGTCGCTGGAGCCCAATGTTGGGTCAAATATGGACGAATCCACCCATTGGTTTTAAAATGTGATTGAAATTTAATGTAAAAAAAATACACAGCATCGTCCATATTTGGCTCAACAGTGGGTTTCAATAGCCTAGAATTTATTGTCTGTGTGTGTTGTGTATTTTTGGATTATCTTGGTGACATAACATTGTGCGCTCTAAAATTGCTGGGTTATTGTAAACAATGTTTGGGTCAAAGATGGACAAACCCAAACATTGGTTTTAAAATGTAATTGAACTTTAGTGGAAAGAATTAACCCAATGTTGGGTTTGTCTATATTCAATTCAACGTTGGTTTTAACAACCCAGGATTTTATTGTGTATTTTTAAATTATCTTAATCACAAAACATGTTCTCCCTGCGCTCGTGTGGGTTTCCTCCGGGTGCTCCGGTTTCCCCCACAGTCCAAAGACATGCGGTACAGGTGAATTGGGTAGGCTAAATTGTCCGTAGTGTATGAGTGTGTGTGTGAATGATTGTGTATGGATGTTTCCCAGAGATGGGTTGCGGCTGGAAGGGCATCCGCTGCGTAAAACCTTGCTGAATAAGTTGGTGGTTCATTCCACTGTGGCGACCCCGGATTAATAAAGGGACTAAGCCGACAAGAAAATGAATGAATGAATGAATGAATGGTCACATAACATTGAAAACATTGTATTTTGTATAAATGCTGGGTCGCTGGAGCCCAATGTTGGCAAATATGGACAAACCCAGCCAGTGGTTTTAAAATGTGATTGAAATTTGTTGTAAAAAAATAATAAATACCCAAATGTTGGGTTTGTCCATGTTTGACTCAACATTGGGTTTTAACAACACTGCATTTTTTTGTGTATTGTGTATTTTTAGATTATCTTGGTGACACAACATTGATAACACTGTATGCTCTTAATATGCTGGGTTGTTGGAATCCTAATGTTGCATCAGATATGGACAAACCCAACCTTTGGTTGAAAAATGTACAGTAAATTGAAATTGAAATTTGATGTAAAAATTAACTTTGGTTTGTCAATTTTTGACTCAATCTTGAGTTTCAACAACACTGCATTTTTTGTGTATTGTGCATTTTTTCGATTATTTTGTGATATAACATTGATAAAATTGTATGTTCTAAGTCGCTGGAGCCTAATACTGGGTCAAATATGGACAAATCCAACCATCGGGTTGAAAAATGTAATTGAAGATTAATTGAAGAAATTAAAAAATTGGGTTTGTCCATATTTGGCTCAACGTCAACATTGATAACATTGTATGTTTTAAAAATGCTGGGCTGCTGGAACAGAATGTTGGGTCAAGCATAGACAAACCAAACCATTGGTTTATAAATGTAATTGAAATTTAATAGGGAGAAAATTAACCCAACTTTGGATTTGGCCATATTTGACTCAGCATTGAGTTTCAACAACCCAGCATAAATGTTTTTTTAATTTTGTATTTTTAGATTATCTTGGTGACATACCATTGATAACATTGTATGTTCTACAAATGCTGGGTTGGAATCCTAATGTTGGGTCAAATATGGTCAAATCCAACCATTGGGTTAAAAAGTAAAGTAGCATTGAAATTTAATTGACAAAATTAACCCAACTTTGAGGTGTCCAGCAACCCAGTGTGTGTGTGTGTGTGTGCGTGCATGCGTACATGTGTATTGTGTGTGTGTGTGTGTGTGTGTGTGTGTGTGTGTGTGTGTGTGTGTGTGTGTGTGTGTGTGTGTGTGTATTGTGTATTTTTACATTATCTTGGTGACATAACATTGTGCGCTCTAAAAACACTAGGTTATTGAAACCTAATGCTGGGTCAAATATGTGCAAACCCAACCATTGGTTTTAAAATGTAATTGAAACTTAATGGAAATAATGAACCCAATGTTGGGTTTGTCCATATTTAATTCAACATTAGGTTTCAACAACCCAGCATTATTTGTGTATTCAGTATGTTTAAATAGTCTTGCTAAGATAACATTGTAAGCTAATAAAAAATAAATGCTGGGTTGCTGGAACCCAATTTTGGTTCAAATATGTACAAACCCAACCGTTGGGTTAAAAAGGGTCAATGAAATTTGATAGTAAAAAAATGAAAATGGTCCATGTTTGACTGACCCAGCTTTTTTTGTGTGTGTGTTCTGTATTTTTAAATGATCTTTAATTTTAAATCACACTTGATGAAGTCTTTTAATAGGTTTCCTCTGAGGATTGGGTTTAGGACTAGGGGTGGGGTAGGGCTATATCATAAGCGTTTTTACTGAATAAAATACATTACGCCTATGGAGTGTCCCTATAAAGCATGTGTACAAGTATGAGTGTGTGTGTGCGCATGTGTTCAGCTGAACAGCAGCATGTGTTTGAGTGTGTAATGTGTTTGTTTGAGTAGACTAGTCAAACAGATTTTAATCTCCAGGCCATATGGATCTCTGTCCCAGTGTGATGTGAAATAAAATTCAGGGATAAGCGGGAGCAAATGGCTCGAGCCTCTGCGGTCAGTGTAAAAGTGCCCGTAAAACGGGTGGGGGTTCTATTTCACCATACGAAAGTGTATGTAATAAATAAGGGCCTGATTTGATTTGATTTGATCTTGTATATTTTGCACAACACTGAACGTGATCGCCATGTTTTTAAGATGCCATGTCAAGAGCTTTTACACACAGTGTCACACATTGTTAGTTCCAAAGCAGTGGACCAATCAGGAGAACACATATAGGCAGGGCAAGCATCTGTTTACAGTGGCAAGCTGGAATGACAACAGATTTATTTGAAGCTAATCTTTGCACTTAGATGCAATCATGCCACCCAAGACTGCATCTTCTTAAAAAAATAAGTAAATAAAAGGTACTCAGGTAGAAACCATTGGCACCCTGAACATAATGCAGTCTAGGTCAATCAGTCCGGGAAGAATTTATTGAGAAATTAAGAAATTATTGGCGATTATTCATGAGAAACAACAGTGTCTGTTTGCACTTGATTTAATGCGGTCTCCCTGTTGGACGGCCTTGACACAATGCGTTTTTAGGAGCAGGTTTTAAGAGCGTCATGTGCCGCCTGGCTGAGTTTGTGTGAAGCGTGTCCTTCACATCTCTTTCAGTGGGTTCCTCAGGGGACAGAGCGGGTTCGAGCCCCGTCTGAGCGGTGATGGATCGCTCCCATCTCGGCCCATTAACGTGCGTCTGTCCCTGGCTTTTCCCAGATCCAGAAACCTTTGCGTTCGCTCTTTCTCTGTCTCCGCTCGTCCTCCATAACACACACACACGCGCACACATTAGCTCCTCTAATGGCTCGGCGTGGAGAGTCTGGCGTGTTTCAGCAGCGCTCCCTCTCCATCTGTTTCTGGGCTGGGTCGCAGCAAAGCAGAGACCTTTCTTCCAGCGAGATGCCATTCTCCACGACACCGCTGTGATTTAGTCTCGAACAGAGCTGGAGAAACCGCCTGCCTAGAATGCAGCGTATGCTGATGCTAAAGGCCCCGGTATACTCCAAACGAAATCGAATCTGCATTTCAGATGTTGAAAAATAACTTAAACCTCATGTTGGGTTAATCATTTTAACACACTGCCTCCAAAACTTTTGTCTATCCAATCGGGTTTAATAAAAAAAAATACATATAAATAAATTACCCCTGAAAAGGTTTTTTTGAGGCGACGCGGTGGCACTGTAAGTAGTGCTGTCGCCTTACAGCAAGAAGGTCGCTAGTTCGAGCCTCAGCTGGGTCAGTTGGTGTTTCAGTGTGGAGTTTGCATGTTCTACCAGCATTCGAGTGGGTTTCCTCCGGGTGCTCCGGTTTCCCCCACAGTCCAAAGACATGCGGTACAGGTGAACTGGGTAGGCTAAATTGTCCATAGCGTAAGAGTGTGAATGATTGTGTATAGATGTTTCCCAGAGATGGGTTGCAGCTGGAAGGGCATCCGCTGCATAAAACACATGCTGGATAAGTTGGCGGTTCATTCCGCTGTGGTGACCCCAGATTAATAAAGGGACTAAGCTGAAAATGAATGAATAAATGAAGGTAATTTGAGAGGTGTTTTGACAATTTCAGGGCTGCTGTACAAGCAAAAGGCAATTTGAAATGACATAATATCAAACTAAACCTGGACCTAAATGAAGTTTAAGTTTGCTTTTTGGCTTTATGAAACCGCTCACCAAAGTGAATCAGCCTCATTTTGATAATGAATATTTTTATCCATTTCTCAGTGAATGTGTTTTGGTGCATTTAAACAAAACTTATTTATGAAACAGATATATTTATTCATTCATTTTCTTGTCGGCTTAGTCCCTTTATTAATCCGGGGTCGCCACAGCGGAATGAACCGCCAACTTATCCAGCCAGTTTTTTTTACGCAGTGGATGCCCTTCCAGCTGCAACCCATCTCTGGGAAACATCCATAAACACACTACAGATAATTTAACCTACCCAATTCACCTGTACCACATGTGTTTGGACTGTGGGGGAAACCTGAGCACCCGGAGGAAACCCACGCAAACGCAGGACATGCAAACTCCACACAGAAATGCCAACTGAGCCGAGCCTCAAACCAGCGACCCAGCGATCTTCTTGCTGTGAGGCGACTGCACTACCTACTGCGCCACTGCCTCGCCCTCAGATATATTCATTACAATATTATTTTAGTCACCAAACATATTTAGAAATTGAAAGATAATACAATTAAATTCAAGCGAAATATTACAAAAACTTACAACCTTCAAAATTATAACAATTTTGTTTTTCTTTTTCTTTTTTTTTTTTTTGCTTCTCTTGATTTTTCATTTGTTTTAAATTTGTATTTAATATTTTTCTATAACATATAAATTTGTCTGTGCTAGTTTTTGGACCATTATTGCAAGTTATTTTGTTATATAAGCTTCAGATTTGGCTTCAGTACTGATTAATCTAATGTAACATCTAATGTAAATCTAATGTAATCTAATGTAATAATCTAATCTATAATCTAATGTAAAACATATTAAACCTATTAAAAACATGAATTTAAAAGATACTTATATATGCTGAGCACTGTATGTAGGTGTGTGTGTGTGTGTGTGTGTGTGTGTGTGTGTGTGTGTGTGTGTGTGTATGTATATATATATATATATATATATATATATATATATATATATATATATATATATATATATATATATATATATATATATATATATATATATATATAGTCACTTTAGAATTATAAGGTTATATCTCACATTATTGTCAAAATTGAGTTATTGACATATTCTTATTAAATGACAAGTTATTTACATTATGGTATGTTATTTATAAGTTGTTTACATTTTAAGACTTTTTATTTAAAAATAAAATGTTACACACATACTGTTTGCTATGGAATGCAAAAACTTTAAAGCTCATTATCTCAAAATCATTTAGAACGCAGAGAGAACCTTATAATTCCATATGTTCACTCGGCATGTTTCTTCAATATCTGCAAACATATTCTGGTGTTTTTGTGCTTTAGAAGGTTAAAACCCTACATACAGCACCTTACGTCTTTTCCCCCCAGTAATTCCTGATGCCACTTTAAACATAATCTGTGTGAAAGCTCCGCTGCAGCTGCTGGTGTTCATCACCCCGTGGCCTGCCTCATCCACGCACACTCCATGTGTTTGTGCCGAAAGCTTGCGAAAGAGTGTGTAGCAGGCAATCAGTAACAGTAATGGGCTCTTCAGTTTAAGAACCAGTGACCCAGGACAGGAAAAAGCAGCGCGGCGCTCAGTCATTCACTGACCTCATTCAGCTCAGTCCCTCCACGCCGCCGCTCCTGCTCTCAGATAGAGAGGACTTATGCTCCGTTTGGCCCTGCATGGCCTGTGACACCTCAGACTGCCAGTAAATAGAGGAGGGAAATAATAGTTTAGAGCAGTCCCTGATTTATTTTTCTGCCAGTAATTGTTCCCTGGTGTGTAGACACACGGAGAGTTGGCCTGGGTTATATATGTATACAGTTGAAGTCAGAATGATTTGCCACCCTGTATATTTTACCCCAGTTTCTGTTTAACAGAGAGCAGATTTCTTCAACACATTTCTAATCATAATAGTTTTAATAACTCATCTATAACAACTGATTTATTTTATCTTTGTCATGATGACAGTAAATAATATTTGACTAAATATTTTTTTCATATACAGCTTAAAGTGACATTTAAAGGCTTAACTGGGTTTACAAAAACAAATAAGACTTTCTCCAGAAGAAAAATTATTTAGGAAATACTGTGAAAAAAATTCCTTGTTCTATTAAACATCATTTGGAAAATATTTGAAGAAGAAAAAAGATTCACATCAGGGCTAATAATTGGGACTTTAACTGGGTGGGTCTACAAATGAACGGACGGCTGTTTGGGTGGTCTGCTTGGGTGGCTAGACAGTGGGATGGACGGATGGATGGATGGATGGATAAACTAAGGGATGGCCAGATTGATGGAAGGATGGTTGGTTGGTTGAGTGGGTGGGTTGATAGATACATGGATGGACGGACGGACTGTTGGGTGGGTGGTCTACAAATGGATGGACGCTTGGTTGGGTGGTTTGCTTGGGTGGTTGGAAGGTTGTAGGGAGGAATGAGTGGATGGTTGGTTGAGTGGGTGGATAAACTGAGAGAGGGATGGATGGATGGATGGATGGATGGATGGACGGATGGATGGATGGATGGATGGATGGATGGATGGATGGATGGATGGATGGACAGTTGGTTGGGTGGGTGGGTCTACAAATATATTGACGGCTGGTTGGGTGGTTTGCTTGGGTGGCTAGACGGTGGGATGGATGGATGGATGGATGGATGGATGGATGGATGAATGGATGGATGGATGAATGGATGTATGGATGGATGGATGGATGGATGGATGGATGGATGGATGGATGGATGGATGGATGGATGGATGGATGGATGGATTGATGGATGGACAGATGGACGATTGGTTGGGTGGGTGGGTCTACAAATAGACAGACGGTTGGTTAGGTGGTTTGCTTGAGTGGCTGGATGGTTGGACGGATGGATGAATAGAGGGATAGATAGAAGGATGGATGGATGGATTGTTTGCTTAGATGGATGGATGGATGGATGGATGGATGGATGGATGGATGGATGGATGGATGGATGGATGGTTGGTTGGTTGGGTCTACAAATAGACAGACAGTTGGTTAGGTGGTTTGCTTGGGTGGCTAGACGGTGGGATGGATGGATGGATGGATGGATGGATGGATGGATGGATGGATGGATGGATGGATGGATGGATGGATGGATGGACGATTGGTTGGTTGGGTGGGTCTACAGATAGACAGACGGTTGGTTAGGTGGTTTGCTTGGGTGGCTAGATGGTGGGATGGATGGATGGATGGATGGATGGATGGATGGATGGATGGATGGATGGATGGATGGATGGATGGACGATTGGTTGGTTGGGTGGGTCTACAAATAGACAGACGGTTGGTTAGGTGGTTTGCTTGGGTGCCTGGACGGATGGACGGATGGATGAATAGAGGGATAGATAGAAGGATGGATGGATGGATTGTTTGCTTGGATGGATGGATGGATGGATGGATGGATGGATGAATGGTTGGTTGGTTGGTTGGATGGTTGGTTGGGTCTACAAATAGACAGTGGTTTGCTTGGGTGGCTGGATGGCTGGATGGATGGATGGTTGGGTGGGTGGGTCTACAAATAGACAGACGGTTGGTTAGGTGGTTTGGATGGATGGATGGATGGATTCATGGACAGATGGTTGGTTGGGTGGGTGGTTGGGTCTACAAATAAACAGACGGTTGGTTAAGTGGTTTGCTTGAGTGGCTGGATGGATGGATGGATGGATGGATGGATAGAGGGATGGATGGATGGATGGAAGGACGAACGGTTGACTGGGCGGCTGGGTCTACAAATAAATGGACGGTTGGTTGGGTGGTTTGCTTGGGTGGCTAGACGGTGGGATGGATGGATGAATGGATGGACGGACGATTGGTTGGGTGGGTGGGTCTAAAAATAGACAGACGGTTGGTTTGGTGGTTTGCTTGGGTGGCTGGATGGATGGTTGGTTGGTTGATTTATTTTATTTTATTTTATTTTACACTTAAAATGTGTATTTCATGATTTTATTTTATGGTTCAGTGTATGTGTATCACTGAATAATTTATCAAAATGTATTAATCTAGTAATGCTATGCACATTCATTAAATTATTTTCCTTCAGCTTAGTCCCTTTCATCAGGTGTCGCCACAGTGGAATGAACCACCAACTATTCCAACATATGTTTTACGCAGCGGATGCCCATCCAGACAAAACCCCGTAATATGAAACTACCATACACACTCATTCACACACACACTACAGCCAATTTTGTTTAACCAAGTCACCACTGAGCCACTATGCCGCCAACATGCTATACACAGTATTTTATATATTAAATAGAAAACTAAATAAAATGTTGTCAGAACAACTAAGGGCTGTCCTAAATAGTATCAGGACACTTTGGCTCATCTGTACACATGTATCGTGAATGTTCACTAAATCTTAAACCCGTGGCATCTGTCCTGCAGAAGGGATATGATCCCTAATAAAGTTATAGTGCGATCAGAGGATTTTAATAAGCGTTGAAGTCTCCAACATGTAGATTGTGCTCTGTCCGCCGCTGGGCCTATAAAGACAGTCACGTGATTCAACCCCATATTCAATTAATAAGTCTAGGGTGTCTGCTGGAATCCGCTGAACACAGTGATTACTTTCTGCTTCCGCCATCATGCAGATAGTGGCGTCGTGCACAGATAAGCGCACAGGAATCCATTTAACATGAAGCGAGAGGCTGGTCTGTGCCTGTTTATCAGCCAGCAGCACCAGTTGCTTCAGTGCAGATATAGGATCCGAACGCAGCCGCCGCAGATAAGAGGAGCGGGTGGGCGAAGCCGGCGCAGGAAGCGATAGCGTCTCGTCCCCTTATATTTCTCTCTCTTGCTCATCGTCTGAGCTTTGTTTTGGTTGAGGATGTCTCTTTTGATGATCAGAGTAGGGTTGTTCATCTGACACACTGTAATGTGTGCACACCGCTTCATTACAAGACAAACACTGCAGGCCTGGAAATGCAATAAGCTTGAACGCCTTCCTTTAGCTCCTACAGTGACCTCTGATCTGGTTACAAAGGAGAAACTAACAACTAATCACTGTGCCACCTTCAAGCTAGAAGTTTAATGTACAGTTTTAATTACTGTGACGTTAAACAGAGAAAGGAATTTTCCCCAGTAGAGTGAATCTACATGACTCACTGATTTAAATGAGTGAATCTAAAGGTAATGACTCACTGATTTAAATGAGTGAATCTACAGGTAATGACTCACTGATTTAAATGAGTGAATCTACAGGTAATGACTCACTGATTTAAATGAGTGAATCTATAGGTAATGACTCACTCATTTAACTGAGTGAATCTACAGGTAATGTCTCACTGATTTAAATGAGTGAATCTACAGGTAAGGACTCACTGATTTAATTGAGTGAAATTACAGGTAATGACTCACTCATTTAACTGAGTGAATCTACAGGTAATGACTCACTGATTTAAATGAGTGAATTTACAGGTGATGACTCACTGATTTAAATAAGTGAATCTACAGGTAATGACTCACTGATTTAAATGAGTGAATCTACAGGTAATGACTCACTGATTTAAATGAGTGAATTTGCAGGTGATGACTCACTGATTTAAATAAGTGAATCTACAGGTAATGACTCACTGATTTAAATGAGTGAATTTGCAGGTGATGACTCACTGATTTAAATGAGTGAATCTACAGGTAATGACTCACTGATTTAAATGAGTGAATCTATAGGTGATGACTCACTGATTTAACTGAGTGAATCTACAGGTAATGACTCACTGATTTAAATGAGTGAATTTACAGGTGATGACTCACTGATTTAAATGAGTGAATCTACAGGTAATGACTCACTGATTTAAATGAGTGAATTTGCAGGTGATGACTCACTGATTTAACTGAGTGAATCTACAGGTAATGACTCACTGATTTAAATGAGTGAATCTACAGTTAATGACTCACTGATTTAAATGAGTGAATCTACAGGTGATGACTCACTGATTTAAATGAGTGAATCTACAGGTAATGACTCACTGATTTAAATGAGTGAATCTACAGGTAATGACTCACTGATTTAAATGAGTGAATCTACAGGTAATGACACACTGATTTAAATGAGTGAATCTACAGGTAATGACTCACTGATTTAAATGAGTGCATCTACAGGTGATGACTCACTGATTTAAATGAGTGCATCTACAGGTAATGACTTACTGATTTAAATGAGTGAATTTACAGGTGATGACTCACTGATTTAACTGAGTGAAATTACAGGTGATGACTCACTGATTTAAATGAGTGAATTTATAGATAAGGCAGCAAACATTGCACAAATGCCTTTTTTAATTTTCCATATTACATTTTGAAATGAATTATAATACTCAAATGCTTCCATAAAATTTATGATGTAACGTGATTTTAATATTGTAATGATTACCTGCATAAATGAAAAATATAGCAGTGGCGCAGTAGGTAGTGCTGTCGCCTCACAGCAAGAAGGTCGCTGCGTCACTGGTTCGAGCCTCGGCTCAGTTGGCGTTTCTGTTTGGAGTTTGCATGTTCTCCCTGCGTTCGCGTGGGTTTTCTCCGAGTGCTCCTGTTTCCCCCACAGTCCAAAGACATGCGGTACAGGTGAATTGGGTAGGCTAAATTGTCCATAGTGTATGAGTGTGTGTGTGGATGTTTCCCAGAGATGGGTTGCGGCTGGAAGGGCATCCGCTGCATAAAAACTTGCTGGATAAGTTGGCGGTTCATTCCGCTGTGACGACCCCGAATTAATAAAGGGACTAAGCTGACAAGAAAGTGAATGAATGATGAATGATGTTTGGATGATCAGAAACATTAAAGTGTGAAAAACATGCCAAGAAGAGAAATCAGTAAGGGGGCAAACACTTTTTCACACCACTATATATGGTTAGGTTCAGAGTCACAAATAGTAATGAGCGATGCACGAGATATTTAAAACTGACCTCAAACCCACAGGACCTCAGACAGACTGACTGTACATTATCCACTGAGTAGCAAAGCAAATGCATGTGAAATACTGATCTATTTATGTAGAGCAAGGGGGATCATCCCTGTTTCTAGAGATCTACCTTCCTGCAGAATTCAATTGCAACCTATATCAAACACTGTACAAGGCCTGGGTAATCATCCCAGGTTGAGCACCCCTGATGTTGACAATAGGAAAAAGAGTAGTAGATGCCACTGCATTAGTGTCACCGCAGCAGGCATGAAGTGTGTTTATTTACAGTATTATCACTTCACTCTCTCTCCAATCTGCCTGACCTCAGGTGTTCTAATGGCTATTTCGGACGTCCCAATATTCCTGGCGGCTCCTGTCAGCCGTGTGTGTGTAGCGGTAACCTGGACCAAACCGCTCCGCTGAGCTGTGACCCGCTGACCGGAGCCTGTCTGCGCTGTCGAGAGGGATATGGAGGAGCTGACTGCGAACGCTGCGCTGACGGATACTTCGGAGATGCCCTCATAGCCAAGAACTGCCAAGGTGAGTGACGGAGATCTCAGCGCTTCAGCTTTGTGGCCTTTCATCAGAAACGCAAGTGTTTTTTTTTTTGCTAGTTTCAGCCCGGCGCAGGTATCATTTTCACACGTTGTTTAGATAGTAAATAGATTTGTCCAATTTGTGTTCATGTGCGTGTTGGTCTAAAAAAGGAAGTGTGTTCAGCCTAATTCGCATTACGAGTGACTCGCAGCGGAAATGCGACAAGCGACCGTTCATTTCAACGAAAAGCAAGCGATTTCCATCGACCTCCATCTATGCGAGCGACAGCGACTGTTGGTGACCAGGTGAACGTGTAGAGGGACGCGGCAAAGTTGAGAATCCTTCAACTTTATGCAAATGAAGAGCAACTTTGAGCCAATAGGAGCACAAGTAGAGCTTACATGATCATCTTTCAGCTCGCTCGGAGGCCGGTTGTATTCTCTGTGCTGTAGACCTACACGGACCTGCGTTTGCAGAAGGTCGCCACCCAGAGCGACAGGCAGCTACAAAGTCGCTGCTAGTGTGAATGAGGCATTAAGGTGCATTGCTGACATGTTGAGGAGACTGAAAAAGACTGACTAAATGCTGCTCTAAAGTCAAAGGTGCAGTTTTTATTTGCTATTTAAACAGTGCTTTAGGATTGTATCAACCCGGGATCATTGTGGAAACGTAGCCCCGCAGTTGTTTCTGCGGACCACGATTTACGTCCCGGGAGGTACGTATTCGAGCGTTTTTTGTTTTCGCAGATCCGCGAGAGGCCGCTGTGCGCGCTTTTTCGCGTCTCGGGCGCCTCTCGGGAGCGCGCGGCATTCGCGCCTGTGCCGTTCTCGCGCGAAAAGCCGCCGGATCGAAAAAAAAAGCAAAAGCCCTCGTCTTCGATTTCGACCGCGTTTTCGGATCCCGCCGCGTTCTCGCCCTTATTTTTCAGATTCTGTTTTTCGTCTTACCTGATTTCCGGAACCTGCTGTTCCCCGGACTCGATCCCAGTCGTCGTCCACCGCAGTTTTATTAGTAGTAGTGGTAGTGGTATTTGTTATATTCATTCATTCATTCATTCAATTTGTTGTCGGCTTAGTCCCTTTATTAATCCGGGGTCGCCACAGGTTATCGGCTCAAAAACTTATCCAGCAAGTTTTTACGCAGCGGATGCCCTTCCAGCCGCAACCCATCTCTGGGAAACATCCACACACACGTTCACACACACACTCATAAACTACGGACAATTTAGCCTACCCAATTGACCTGTACCGCATGTCTTTGGACTGTGGGGGAAACCAGAGCACCCGGAGGAAACCCACACGAAGGCAGGGAGAACATGCAAACTCCACACAGAAACGCCAACTGAGCCGAGGTTCAAACCAGCGACCCAGCAACCTTTTTGCTGTGAGGCGACAGCACTACCTACTGCGCCACTGCCTTACCGTATTTGTTATATCCATATTTAAATTATTATTTACATATACATTTATCATTTTTTTGTTTGGGGTTGTCCACCTTTCGGGTTTTGGAGACGTATGCATCACCATAGAAAGTCTTATATGTATGCATCACCATATAATTGCATATACAGTTGAAGTCAGAATTATTAGCCCCCCTGTTTATTTTTCCCCAATTTCTGATTAACAGAGAGCAGATTCTTTCAGCACATCATAATAGTTTTAATAACTCATCTCTAATAACTGATTTATTTATCTTTGTCATGATGACAGTAAATAATATTAGACTAGATATTCTTCAAGACACTTCTATACAGCTTAAAGTGGCATTTAAAGGCTTCACTAGGGTAATTAGGGTAATTAGGCAGGTTAGGGTAATTAGGCAAGTTATTGTATAACGATGGTTTGTTCTGTAGACTATCGGGAAAAATATAGCTTAAAGGGGGCTAGTAATATTTTCCTTAAAATAGTTTTTAAAAAATGTATAACTGCTTTTATTCTAGCCGAAATAAAACAAATAAGACTTTCTCCAGAAGAAAAAATATTATCAGACATACTGTGAACATTTCCTTGCTCTGTTAAACATCATTTGGGAAATATTTAAGAAAGAAAAACAATTATAGGAAGGATAATAATTCTGACTTCAACTGTATAGTTGTAGATAACCACTGTAAATTTCTATATGCAATGACATTTTAATGGGTCTGCAATTTGTTCTTTAAAGCACAGCTTTTTTAGACTCTTACAATATAAATTTAATTAATAATGGTTATGCAATTCTTTTAACGTGGCTTTTACAAGTGACATCGTTCATCGTTTTGTTTTATATTATATCAATTTATGTAGAAGTCAATTTATGTTCTTCCAGACAGCCTGCATGGCGTGTGTGTATGTATGTGTGTGTGTTGATTCAGTAGCAGAGCTCGGGCTTCTCCCCTCAAGGACAATACACATGTATTCCCTTCTCTCTACACCATCTGTGCAGTGTGTGTGTGTGTCCCGCTGCAGCCCCTCGGTTACACCACGCTGCAATATTAAGCAGGATAGAGTCATTCTGTTTGATTGTTTTGCTCACACGCTGCGCTGATTAGCATGCAAAGGGGTCATGGGATATTGAACAATCTCTGGTTCATGAATGTAGCTGTTTTGCACGCTGGAGGCGAGTTCAGAGCGCATTCCCTCGGTTGCACATGATACATGACGACGAAGTGACAGTCGATGCGCTCCTGTAGGCTTCGGCAGAGCATTGTAAAGCATCCGTATGTCGCAGTCCGACATGAAATTACAGGATTCTATATCCACTTAAAGGGGACCGATTCTGCCCCTTTTTTACAAGACGTAAAATAAGCCTCTGGTGTTTCCAGAGTGTGTGTGAAGTTTCAGCTTAAAATTTCCTCCGGGTGCTTCGGTTTCCCCCACAGTCCAAACGCATGCGCTATAGGGGAATTGAAGAAACTTAATTGGCCGTAGTGTATGTGTTTGAATGAGTGTGTATGGGTGTTTCCCAGTACTTGGTTGCAGCTAGAAGGGCATCCGCTGTGTAAAACATATGCTGGATAAGTTGGCGGTTCATTCTGCTGTGGTGACCCCTGATAAATAAAGGGACTAAGCCAAAGGAAAATTAATGAATATTAATGAATGAAGGAATGAATGAATGAATAAATGAATGAATACCTAGCTAACAAATTTAGGTTGTAAGAACGTTCTCATAACGTTATCTGTAACGTTCCAAGAATGTTGAAATGTCCAGTTTGCTTAATGTTGCTAGAACGTTTTTTGATGGTTAGGATAACGTTGTTACAACGTTCCTAAAACCTAAATTTCCACCAAAATATAACGTTCTAAGAACGTTTATTTGGAATGTTCCAAGTTAAATTGTCCAGTTTGCTTAATGTTGATAGAACGTTTTTTTATGGTTAGGATAATGTTGTTACAACATTTTAAAAACCTAAATTTCCACCAAAATATAACGTTTTAAAAACGTTTTGCATCAACATTATGACAACGTTTACGAAGTACAAATAACTTCATAAGAACTTTGTTCTAAGAACGTTTTTTACAACGTTACAAGAACGTTAACAGCGTTATGACACCCTTCTAAAAACGTTCTATTGATATCTTTTTGTGCTAACATTTCCACAACTTTTAAAGAACGTTAGTGAATGTTCTGGGAACGTTTCCTGTTAGCTGAGTATGTACTTAGATTTTACATAAAGCTGCTCACACTCTCCAGTCACGATTATTTTTAATAGATTTTGTGTTGGAAGTGGCGAACACTCTTTTCCACCCAGATTGTGGTTTATAAATGAGACCCCAGAGCTGTGAAGGTTCATGAGGTGGACGTTGTTATTGTTGATGTCCACTGCATGCCGGTTTTAAAGCATGTTTACATCTGATCAATGAAAATAGGACTCACTGTATTCTGCCGGGAATAACAGCTTGTAAAGAGCAGAACTGACAGCAGAACAATGTAGCTGGAGTGCAGAGCTCAGTGGGACACTTGCTTGTGTGTGTGTGTGTGTGTGTGTGTGTGTGTGTGTGTGTGTGTGTGTGTGTGTGTGTGTGTGTGTGTGTGTGTGTGTGTGACCTACATCACAGACACACTCCTGTACTGTACATGATCGGTCCTGTCTGATCAGTCAGCCGCTGTGTACTCAGAAGTAGTGTCTTTAAGCAGTTCTTTTACACATTTGGCTACTTGTGTTTGAAATGCTGCTGTTTGAGCATGAAAAGATTTGGAAAATTGCACTTCAGCTGGAGAACTGTGTTGAATGAACACCTCCGCTGTAGTTCTGAGACCAAAAACACGTCCTAATATCAAGTGCTGGGCAATAATTACTGTAAATACAGCTGAAGACAAAAGTATTCACCCTCCTGTGAAATCATAACTATTTTTAAAATATTTCCTAAGTGATGTTTAACTGAAACGTCCTTCTGTTCTCAATTCAAAATCTCACTGATACAAATGGTTGAATCTACAGGTAAGGACTCATTTCATTCATTCATTCATTCATTCATTCATTCATTCATTCATTCATTCATTCATTCATTCATTCATTCATTCATTCATTCATTCATTTATTCATTCATTCATTCATTCATAATTTATTCATTCATTCATATATTCATTCATTTATTCATATATTCATTCATTCATTCATTCATTCATTCATTCATTCATTTATTCATAATTTATTCATTCATTCATATATTCATTCATTTATTCATATATTTATTCATTCATTCATTCATTCATTCATTCATTCATTCATTCATTCATATATTCATTCATTTATTCATATATTCATTCATTCATTCATTCATTCATTTATTCATAATTTATTCATTCATTCATATATTCATTCATTTATTCATATATTTATTCATTCATTCATTCATTCATTCATTCATTCATATATTCATTCATTTATTCATATATTCATTCATTCATTCATTCATTTATTCATTCATTATTTCATTCATTCATTCATATATTCATTCATTTATTCATATATTCATTCATTCATTATTTCATTCATTCATTCATTTATTCATTCATTCCTTCCTTCATTCATTCATTCATTTTCTTTTCAGCTTAGTCCCTTTTTATTAGTCTGGGGTCACCACAGTGGAATGAACCGCCAACTTATCCAGCGTATGTTCTACGCAGCTGATGCCTTCCAGCTGCAACCCAGTACTGGGAAACTCATTCACACACATGTGTTTGGACTTGTGGGGGAAACTGGAGCACCCGGAGGAAACCCACGTGAACACGGGAAGAACATGCAAACTCCACACAGAAATGCCAACTGACCCAACCGGGGCTCAAACCAGCGACCTTCTTGCTGTGATGCGTTTGTGCTACCCACTCTGCCACCGTGCTAGCCCAAGTGATAACTCACTAATTACTCTATTGTCTCACTTACTGATCGTTGTGGGTGAAACTACAGTTTGACTCACTGATTCAAACTAATGAATCTACAGTCAATGACTCACTGATCCTACTGGGTAAATCTACATGTAGTGATTCACTGATTCAAACTGGTGTATCTATAGTTAATGACTCACAGATTCAAAGAAGTAAATCTACTAGTGATGACTCACTGATTCAAACAAGTGAATTTACAAGTCATGACTCACTGATTCAAATGTGTGAATCCTCACTGATTCAAATGAGTAAATCCAAAGGTAATGCCTCAAACAAGTGATTCAAACCAGTGAATCTGTAGGTAATGACTCAATAATTCAAGTTAGTAAATCTAAGGTGATGAATCGCTGATTCAAATGAGTGAATCTACAAGTAACAGCTCACTAATTCAAACCAGTGAATCTACACAAAATGACTCACTGATTTAAACACGTGAATCTACAGGTGACGATTCACTGATACACATGAGTAAATCCTCAGGTAATGAATCACTGGTTTAAATGAGTGAATCTACAGTTAATGATTCACTGATTCAAACGAGTGAATCTACAGATAAGAGTTCACTAATTCAAATGAGTGAATCTACAGGTAATGACTCACTGATTCAAGCTATTTAGTCAGAGCTCAAAGTATATTAAAACAGATGTATTTTTTCCTTTTTTATATGTATTTTGTCAGGCTATATAATGTCATACCACCTTGCTCTAATGGTCAGTCTGTTTCTCTCTGTCTCTGTAGCGTGTCAGTGCCACAGTAATGGATCAGTGTCAGAGCTCTGCCATCAGGAGACAGGACAGTGCCAGTGTCGCCAGCACGTGATTGGACGGCAGTGTGACGAGTGTATGGTGGGTAAACACTAAACTCCTGAAACTACCACTTGGTCACTGTCAGGTGCGATTATTTATAAAGCAACCACTGTAGTTTAATTACTTTTCAGATGAAATAGGAAAGTAAGGGATTACGTTTCATCTTTAGGTCATTCTATGAGGATTACTGACAATGCTGCTTCAATACTGTAGGTCAATTCAATAATTCTATATAGATCAATTCGGAAATTAAAGTAATACACAATAATCACATTGTTCAATTAAGAACATTTATTATTTGTGAAGAAAATTGCATATGCTTTAAAAAACTTGCTAAATAACTTTATGAAATATTAAAAATTAAACAAAAAACAAGTTAATTTTTTAATTA
Source organism: Danio rerio (assembly GCF_052040795.2). Lineage (NCBI taxonomy): Eukaryota > Metazoa > Chordata > Actinopteri > Cypriniformes > Danionidae > Danio > Danio rerio. Next base: position 2,004,126 of record NC_141040.1, read on the forward strand.
AAAAAGGATATATATATATATATATATATATATATATATATATATATATATATATATATATATATATATATATATATATATATTAATTCATTTATTCATTCATTTTCTTGTCGGCTTAGTCCCTTTATTAATTCGGGGTCACCACAGAGGAATGAACCGCCAACTTATCCAGCAAGTTTTTACGCAGCAGATGCCCTTCCAGCCGCAACCCATTTCTGGGAATATATATATATATATATATATATATATATATATATATATATATATATATATATGGCTGTATATTGGCACTGGTGGGAGACAGCCGAGTGCCTTATAGTGATGATATATAGCCACATTTAACTGCTACGACTGTGATATTGCATTTATACAACAGTTTGAGGGCATAATCGTGTTTTTAAAAAAGAAAATCAAACACTTAAGCCTTAAAAATCATTTAGTATGAGGAACTACTTTCTTCCGCCATTCATTCACATCTGCAGCTGATACCAGAACAGCAGAAACCGTTGCTACCTCCAACATCAATTTAGAGCTAGTATTCGAAGGATTCTCTAGCGTAATGTCTAAAGTGATGAGAAAAAAGGTGGTTTTGATCACATTTTAAGATCATAAGGCTTTAAACATAAGGATCAAAGTCTAGGAACACCATCCCAACTGTGAAGTATGGGGGCGGCAGCATCATGTTGTAGGGCTGTTTTGCTGCAGGAGGGACTGGTCCACTTCACAGCATAGATGGCATCATGAAGAAAGAACATTATGGAGAAATACTGAAGCAACATCTCAAGACATCAGCCAGGACATTACAACTTGACCACATATGAGTCTTCCAAGCAGACCATGACCCTCAGCTTACTGCCAAATTAGTTCAAATATGCTTTAAGGACAACAGAGTGAATGTTTTGGAGTGGCCATCACAAAGCCCTGACCTCAATCCTATAGAAAATTTGTGGGCAGAGTTGAAAAAGCTTGTACGAGTAAGACCAAGGAAATGTGTGTAAACTTTAGACTGTCTAGAAATTAATAAACAAATCTCTAAAAAAAATCTCTCATTATTCTGGCATTTAACAAATGTAAATCATTTTAGTAATCCTAATGAACCTAAAATAGTAAACGTTTAGTATGATTTACCACCAGACATCTTTTTTTTAAATGGTTATGTTCCTTTTTTTTTAGAGTGTATGTAAACTTCTGCTTTCAACTGTATATTACCCATGTACTGAGAATATTTAAACAATATAAATAGAAATTAATTTAAATACAATCTTAGTTATGTAATTAGTAATTAATTACGTTTTCTATAACCTACACAACACTAGTCATAATAATATCTCTTTTTTTCACTGCGTCATTGTGCGTAATTTCCTGATGGTTTATTTATGAACTATTTAAGCTTAGTGTGTGTGTGTGTATGTGTGTATGTGTGTGTGTGTGTTCAGCCCAATTGTTGGTGGGACGGTGAATCTCAGCGCTGTAGGCCATGTGAGTGCAATGTTCGTGGCTCGGTATCCCAGCGCTGTGATTCTGAGGGCCGGTGTGTGTGTCGGGCAGGGTTCGTGGGCCGCCGTTGTGAGCTCATGCGCCCGCCCCACAGCCGCCGAGAGACCCGCCGGCCCGTCCAGCAGGTGCCCATACAACACGTCCAGCGCTGGGAGAGCAGGGGAGGCTGTCCGCGAGGAGCCTACCGCCCCGGGACAGGGGTAAACACTTGTGCTGTGTGATGGGTGCTGTGTTTGTGTGTGCATGTGTGTGATCAACTAAAACTGAGTCTGAACTAAAGGTTTTTTTGGTTTTGCCATTTTGAAGCTTGATTCAAATGAGTTAATCTTCTGGTAATGACTCACTGATTCAAACAAATGAATCTACAGGTGATGATTCACTGATTAAAATGAGTGAATCTACACATAATGACTCAATATTTTAAATGAGTGAATCTACAGGTGATAATTCACTGATTCAAACAAGTGAACCTACAGGTAATGACTCACTGGTTTGAATGAGTGAATCTAGATGTAAAGACTCACTGGTTTGAATGAGATAACTTACAGGGGATAATTCACTTATTCAAATGAGTGAATCTATGGGTGAACATTCACTGATTCAATGGGTGAATCTACAGGTGATAATTCACTGATTCAAACAAGTAAATCTACAGGTGATGCCTCGCTGGTTTAAATGAGTGAATCTACATGTAATGATTCCCTGATTCAAACTGGTGAATCCACAGGTAATGACTCACTAAATGAAAAAAATCTACATGTAATGACTCACTGGTTTTAATGTGAGTATCTACAGGTGATGACTCACTGATTCAAACAAATGAATCTCCTTGTAATAACTCACTGTTTTATAATGAGTGAATCTACAGGTGATGATTCACTGATCCAAACAAGTGTTTCTACAGATAGTGACTCACTGGTTTGAATGAGAGAATCTACAGGTGATGATTCACTGGTCTAACTGAGTAATTCTACATGTAATGATTCAATGATTCAAACTAATGAATCTACAGGTAATGACTCACTGGTTTAAACGAGTCAATCTACATGCGACGATTCACTGTTTCAAACAAGTGAATCTACAGGTAGTGACTCACTGGTTTACATAGCAAAATTTACAAGTGATGACTCACTGATTCAAATGAGTGAATCTACATGTAATGACTCACTAGTTTAAATAAAAGAATCAAGAGGTGATGATTCACTAATTCAAATAAGTGAATCTACATGTAATGGCTCACTGGTTCAAATGAGTGTATCTACAGGTAATGACTCACTGGTTCAAATGAGTGAATCTAAAGGTAATGACTCACTAATTCAAATTAGTTTATCCACAGACAATGACTCACTGGTTTAACAAACAAAAAGTTAATGTACAGTCAAGCAGCAGTAAGCGTGCGTTTGTGCATGTGTGCGTGTGTGCGTGTGTGTGTGTGTGTGTGGCACTGAGGGCATGTGCCAGGTCGACTTGGCATCAGTTGCTATGGTGACCATGCACCTGTTCCCCTCAGATTGACAGATGGCTGTCAATCACCCGCAGCGTCTCTACATCCTCATGCTGTGTGTGATTTTTCCTCGTCTCTGATCTCTAACATTGTGCTCTTTAAATGCCTGCGCAGTCAGTTAAACTGAGTTACTGAAGAGTGTAGTGTGTTTAATGCTGTTTCGTGGGTTGTTTGGTTTGATCGCTAATATCTGAATGCAAAATCTTGAGACTTGTTTACATTTTAATTTCATTTTATTATTATAATTTTTTAATTCTGTTTTTTGTTTAGCTTAGCTTCTGATGTTTTCGTTGAGTTTAATTTAATGTCTTTAAATTAAATTTATTGTATTTTAGTTTAGTTCATCATGTATTAATTTATTTTAGCTTAGTTTAGTTTTTAGGGTCCTGGTTTAGCTTAGTTTATCATATCTCAGTTTTTAGTTTAGTTTATCATATTTAATTTTGTTTAGTTTATCGCATTTCAGTTTAGTTTAGTTTATTGTATCTTAGTTTAGTTCAGCTTAGTTTATCTTAGTTTAGTTTAGTTTATCTTAGTTTAGTTTAGTTTATCTTAGTTTAGTTTAGTTTATCTTAGTTTAGTTTAGTTTATCTTAGTTTAGTTTTGTTTATCTTAGTTTAGTTTACTTTATTGTATCTTAGTTTAGTTTTGTTTATCGTATCTTAGTTTAGTTCAGCTTAGTTTATCTTTGTTTAGTTTAGTTTATCTTAGTTTAGTTTAGTTTATCTTAGTTTACTTTATTGTATCTTAGTTTAGTTTTGTTTATCGTATCTTAGTTTAGTTCAGCTTAGTTTATCTTAGTTTAGTTAACTTTATCGTGTTTTAGTTTAGTTTAGCTCAGTTTATTTTATCTTAGTTTAGTTTAGATTATCAAATCTTTGTTTATCTTCATTTAGTTTAGTTTATCATATTTAATTTTGTTCAGTTTATTGCATTTTAGTTTAGTTTAGTTTATAGTATCTTAGTTTTGTTTTGTTTTTCGTATCTTTAGCTTAGTTTCTCTTAGTTTAGTTAACTTTATCGTGTTTTAGTTTAGTTTAGCTTAGTTTTTCATATCTGTTTAGTTTAGATTATCCTATCTTTGTCTTCGTTTAGTTTAGTTTTACATATTTCATATTTCATTTTGCTTAGTTTATCACATTTTAGTTTAGTTTAGTTTATCGTATCTTATTTTAGCTTAGTTTATCGTATCTTAGTTTAGTTTAGCGTATTTTTGTTTAGTTTAGTTTATCAACTTAGTTGATCATATTTTAGTTTACTTTATCGCATCTTACTTTAGTTTAGGTTATTGTATCTTAGTTTAGTTTAATTTATCATATCTTAGTTTAGTTTAGTTTATCGTATCTTAGTTTAGTTTAGCTTAGTTTTGTTTAATGTATTGCCGTTTAGTTTATTGTTCTTAGCTTATAGTTTACTGTCTTTTAGTTTATCATATTTTAGTTTAGTTTACTGTATCTTAGTTCAGTTAAACTTAAACCTTATATTAAACTGTGTGTGTGTGTGTGTGTGTGTGTGTGTGTTCAGGCTGGCTCTCATCTGCAGGGCGCTCTCGGCTGTGTCCCGTGCCACTGCAACTCTTTTGGCTCCAAGTCGTTTGACTGTGATGAGAGCGGGCAGTGCCGCTGCCAGCCCGGTGTCACGGGACAGAAGTGTGACCGCTGCGCCGCTGGACACTTCAGCTTCCAGGAGGGAGGATGCACACGTAAGACTGCACTATGACACAAGAGGGTGTGTGTGTGTGTGTGTGTGTGTGTGTGTGTGTGTGTGTGTGTGTGTGTGTGTGTGTGTATGTGTGTGTGTGTACGTGTGTGTGCCTGTGTGTGTGCCTGTGTGTGTGCGTGTGTGTGTGCGTGCATGTGCTTATGCGTGTGTTCGAGCTTCTCCAGTAAAATACTATAGTAAATACTACGGTGGCTAAGAGAGTTTAACTAACTAAGCCAATTAAGGTCCAAGTAACTAGGGGTCTTGGAAAAACTCGTCACCACATCGTTCTTTTCCCAAAGATGCATCGTACTATGATGGTTCAGCCTCGAGTTACGTCGTTGTTTGGGAAACGCACCCCTGAACAGTTCTGCCTCATATGTTTAAACTCGACAGTTTTATTGATCACTAAGATGTGATTGACTTGAATTTAAGTTGCTTGGATTTAAAAATGAAAATTGCAAAAATAGCTTAGATGTAGCTACTTTTGTGAAGTAGCTCTTAGCTTAGCTTGCTACATTTTCCAGGTGGTAGCTTTTACCCAGGTAGCAAAGAATTCTGGCCCAGATTTGGCATAAAGCTGGCACAGCAGGCATTCATCCGGCACTGGCATGCAGCATGTGGGCCAATCATGGCCCAGGTTTGGCTGAGATGGCACCGTCTAACAGGTGGCACTCAAGACATGGGCCAGATATCAAATGTAGTATTTGGCCCAGATGTTAAAATGAATATGTGGGCCACGTAAGTTTGGCCTATCCTGACCCACTTTTAAAATACATTTAAATTAGTTTTGAGTAAAGAAAAAATTCTACCAATCAGGTCACTTCAAGTAAAAGCACAGCCATAAAGCGAAATGCTTAATGGGCTTATAAAAGAAATTGCAGTCATGACACACCAACATATCTGGCCCAGTTCAGGCCCAGTTATGGGTTATTAACTTGGCTGAGACTTGGCCCAGATATGGTCCATGTTTGCCTCTTGTCTGGAAACCAGACTTGGTCCAGTCATGTACCGTAATTCACTGCGACATGTGGGCCAAACAAATGCTGATGGTGTGGGCCTGATCTGGGCCAGAGATATTTTGCTATAAGGGTAGTGTAGTTAAACTGCATTTTAAGTAGAGTAGCTGCATTTTTAAAGTAGCTTGCCTAACACTGTCTGGATGCAATTGAGGTGTGGAGCTAGACAAAAGAAAACTCTGAAAAAGAAAATTCTCTCCAAAAATCCTCGCATCACTATTGGCCCGCTCGGGCTTGAGCCAGGAGTGACAAGAGCAAAGCCTATTTTCAGCAGCCAATCAGATTTGAGCTGGCGTTTCAATGAGTGTGTCAACAAGCCTGACCCGTGTGCGCTACAGTCTTCATTTGATCAGAGCGAATGTAACTCTCCGTCAGGACAGGGTGTGAATGTCTGGCTGATTTTACCACAGCAGAGCGCTGACATTTACAGCAGGTGCTCAGCTGCGCTCCGCAATTAACCTGCTCCGTGTTTCTGTCTGTCTTGTCTCTCAGCGTGCCAGTGTGCCCATGTGGGAAATAACTGCGACGCCAGCACGGGCCAGTGTATCTGTCCGCCCAACACCGTGGGAGAGCGATGTGACAAATGTGCGCCCAACCACTGGGGTCACGACATCAGCACGGGCTGCAAGGTGCGCTCATCTGTCCTGTGTTTATTCTGGACAACTTCATTATTATTACTCAGAGTCAAAGCACACAGAACACCGAGAGAAGAGAAGAGGAAATCAGGAAAAAGGAGAAAAACTGTCCTGGAGCCAAGGCCCATAGCTGTCAAGCATCTGAGATTTACTCTATTAATTGACTTAATAGTTTTTTAAGAATTAACTAATTAATTAAGTCCTTATTATGCATCTCAGTTGTAATTTAAAGTCACCATGAAGTCAAAATGTACTCTTCTTATTGTTCTATATACAGTGTTAAAATTAAAATTAAACTTATTAGTTGATAATATATATATATATATATATATATATATATGTATGTATATATATATATATATATATATATATATATATATATATATATATATATATATATATATATATATATATATATATATATATATGTATATATATAGGCAACGCAGTGGCGCAGTAGGTAGTGCAGTCGCCTCACAGCAAGAAGGTTGCTGGTTCGAGCCTTGGCTGGGTCATTTCTGTGTGAAGTTTGCATGTTCTCCCTGCATTTGTGTGGATTTCCTCCAAGTGCTCCAGTTTCCCCCACAGTCCAAAACATGCGGTACAGGTGAATTGTGTAAGCTAAATTGTCCGTAGTGTATGAGTGTGACTGAGTGTGTGTGGATGTTTCCCAGAGATGGGTTGCAGCTGAAAGGGCATCCGCTGCGTGAAACAAGTGCTGGATGAGTTGGCGGTTCATTCCGCAACCCCTGATTAATGAAGAGACTAAGCCCTAAAGAAAATGAATTAATATATATATATATATATATATATATATATATATATATATATATATATATATATATATATATATATATATATATATATACTAATTCAAATCAGGAACATGCTAACAACATTCTAATTTATGTTACAATCAAATATACACACTTACCGGCCACTATATTAGGTAAATCATTATCGCAAATTTCTAATCAGCCAATCACATGGCAGCAACTCAATGAATTTAGGCATGTAGACATGGTCAAGACGAGCTGCTGCAGTTCAAAGCGAGCATCAGAATGGGGAAGAAAGGGGATTTAAGTGACTTTGAACATGGCATGGTTGTTGGTACCAGACGGGCTGCTCTGAGTATTTCAGAAACTGCTGATCTACTGGGATTTTCACGCACAGCTATCTCTAGGGTTTACAGAGAATAGTCAGAAAAGAATGGCCAAGGGTTCCAGCTGATAGAAAGGCAACGGTAACTCAAATAAGCACTCGATACAACCGAGGTCTGCAGAAGAGCATCTTTGAACACACAACACGTCCAACCTTGAGGCGGATGGGCTACAGCAGCAGAAGACCACACCGGGTGCCGCTCCTGTCAGCTAAGAACAGGAAACTGAGGCTACAATTCACACAGGCTCACCAAAACTGGACAATAGAAGATTGTAGAAACGTTGCTGCTCTGATGAGTCTCCCTTTCTGCTGACACATTCGGATGGTCGGGTCAGAATTTGGCATCAACAATATGAAAGCATGGATCCATCCTGCCTTGTATCAACAGTTCAGGCTGCTGGTGGTGGTGTAATAGTGTGGGGATATTTTCTTGGCACACTTTGGGCTCATCATTAGAACCATTTCAGCATCAATGCCACAGCCTACCGGAGTATTGCTGCTGACCATGTCCATCCCTTTATGACCACAGTGTGATGGTTACTTCCGGCAGGATAACGCTCCATTTCATAAAGCGTGAATCATCTCAGACTGGTTTCTTGAACATGACAATGAGTCCACTGTACTCAAATGGCCTCCACAGTCACCAGAGCTCAATCCAATAGAGCAGCTTTGGGATGTAATGTAACGGGAGATTGGCATCATGGATGTGCAGCCGACAAATCTGCAGCAACTGCGTGATGCTATCATGACAATATGGAGCAAAATCTCTGAGGAATATTTCTAGTACCTTGTTGAATCTCTGCCATGAAGGATTAAAGCAGTTCTGAAGGCAAAAGGGGGTCCAACCCGGTACAAGTAAGGTGAACCTAATAAAGTGGCCGGTGAGTGTAAGTTTGTATTGTAATTAAAATCTACAGACAAAAAAATTTTGAAATGCAATTCAACACTGAAATACAACTTATTAAAAGCCAAAACCGCATAAAAAGATGCACTTTTCAAAAGATTTTTGGATTTAGCTTGCAGTGTTTTGCTTTAAAGCAGACATACAGTATCTGATAAAACTTCCCAAATGCTTTTACTGACCCCAAATGGTAAGACCGTGAGACATTTCTCAGTGTTAGTGGGTGATAGAGCAGTCTAATATGGCAACAGTATGAGATGTTTTATTCCTGAAGCACAGCAGTGAACAGAAGCATCCTGTGTAATGAAAACGAGCCTGAAATAGAGCCTTGAGGTACCCCGCAGGTAAAAGCTGCAGAGAAAGAAGAGTTATTCTCAAACTCAATGCAAACGTTTAACACCTTAAGCTAGGAAGAGCCGAGGGCAGTGCCGAAAACTGCATTATTATTTCATTTTCCATTAGGTGAAGCTTTAGTGTTTCCTGTATCCGACTGAAAATGCTTTAGTAGTTCTGAATAGCTCCTTTATTTTCAGTAAACGGTTAATAGGAAGCCGTGGACGCTGTTTTATGTTTGTGGTGTGTAACATAATATAATATAATATAAATGATGCATGTGTGATGTTCTGTTTCTCTGTAGCCGTGTGGCTGTAATGCACTGGGGTCTGTGGCGCAGCAGTGTAACCTGAACACCGGCTGCTGCATGTGCCGAGAGCAGTTCAGGGGCGAGAAATGCGACGAGTGTAAGCTGGGATACAGAGATTTCCCACAATGCATTTCCTGCCAGTGCTCTGCAGCAGGCTCATCGCTGGACACCTGCGACTCAGAGTCAGGCCTCTGCGCATGTGCGGACAGAAGCGGACAGTGCTCCTGCAAGGTACCGAAACACCTCCTATGTGGAAACCTAATATACGGCAATACAGTATTGTAATATTTTTTCATTTGGAGAAAGTCTTATTTGTTTTATTTCTGCTTGAATAAAAGCAGTTTTTTTTTTTTTAAAGCTATTTTAAGGTCAATATTATTAGCCTGCTTAAGCAATACAGTTGAAGTCAGATTTATTCGCCCCCTTTGATTTTTTTTTTTTTCTTTTTTAAATATTTCCCAAATGATGTTGAACAGAGCCAGGAAATGTTCACAGTATGTCTGATAATATTTTTTTCTTCAGGAGAAAGTCTTATTTGTTTTATTTCGGCTAGAATAAAAGCAGTTTTTAATTTTTTAAACACCATTTTAAGGTCAATATTTTTAGCCCTTTTAAACTGTATTTTTTGTCGATGGTCTACAGAACAAACCATCGTTATACAATAACTTGCCTAATTACCCAAACCTGCCTAGTTAACCTAATTAACATTAGGCATGTTCAAATCAAGACTGAATCTGTTTAGCTGTGCCTTTACTGAATGAGTACTGTGCTGCGTCTGACAGATCGCTCTATTGTGTTTTTTTTTCTTCTTTTTCATTATCTTATAACATTTTAACACATTTTTATCTGTTTTATCAATTTTTTTATTCTTATTTTTATAATTTTTATTTTTATTATTTCTTATCATTTTCTTACATTTGCCTCTTTTATTCTTGTTTATGTAAAGCACTTTGAATTGCCACTGTGTATAAAATGTGCTATATAAATAAACTTGCCTTGCCTTGCCTAATGAAGCCTTTAAGGCCGTACTCACACTAGGTACAGTTGCCTCGAACCGGGCCAAAGCACGCTTGTCCCCCCTCCCGTCTCCCCCTCTAAAAATGGGCCTCGGCACGCTTACGTCATCGCTGCTGCGCTGCTCAGTGAGAAGCGCTCTCTCACTCAGTAGCACAGTGGAGATTTCTCTAGTTATATCGTGTCAGTGGTTTGATATGCAGTGACATGCAGTCAAATATTTCGCCAAACAGTCCTTAGGGATGCGGTGACACGCAGTCAGATATTTCGCTGAACAGATCCGCCACTTTTGGCGCTCATAAACAATCATAAAGCCCTCGTGCTGCAGGAATGAGAAGGTCTGCTTAAGCCGCGCAGCTGTCATGCTGCGAGGAGTTCTAGTCGGTAATAAACTACGGCAGTTTGCGTTCACTGAACATTAAGAATGATCAATAAATCCATATCAAACAGTCCCTTAAAAGTCACGTCTCGCTTTCAGTTTCAGGCTTTGGCACGTTTTGCACTCACACATAAGCGTACAGCGCCAAAGCCCAAGTGTACCGCGCTCAGGCACACCTCTTCCAACCGGGCCAGGGCCAGCCAAGTGAACCGTGCTTGAGCCCGATTCAGCGCACGCACACTTCTCAAACGATCCCGGAAACGGGCCTGGGCACGGTACGGATGGCATAGTGTGAGTGCGCCCTAAATGTCACTTAAACTGTGTAGCAGTGTCTTAAAAAACATCTAGTAAAATGTTATGTACTGTCATCATGACAAAGATAAAATAAATCAGGTATTAGAAATATTTAAACTATCATGTTTAGAAATCTGTTGAAGAAATCTGCACTCTGTTAAAGAGAAATTGGGAAAAAAATAAACAGGGGCGAATAATTCTGACTGCAACTGAAAATTATATTCATAAAACTTTTGTTTATCTAAAAGTACTTCTTAATTTGAGATTTTTTAGTTATATTGACTAAAAACAAGACTTTTATTACTGCAGTGTATATCCTCTTTAACTGGTGGTACGCTTATTTGTGTGTCAATGTCATTCAGTTTTTGTTATATTGATGATGCTCGTGTGTTCAGGCTAATGTGGAGGGCCAGAAGTGTGAGCGCTGTAAGAGCGGCTCATTCGGCCTCAGTCACAGGAATCCTCTGGGCTGCAGTCGCTGCTACTGCTTTGGCTTGAGCAGCACCTGTACAGAGGCCACAGGACTCATCCGGATGAGGGTAAGAGCACACACACACACACAAACATGCATATAAATGCAGACACACAAACACACACTCATACATAAATGTATGCGCACACACACACACACAAATATATGTCACCTCAAAGCAAGAAGGTTGCTGGTTCGAGTCCCAGCTGGGCCAGTTGGCATTTCTGTGTGGAGTTTGCATGTTCTCCCTGTGTTGGCGTGGGTTTCCTCTGGGTGCTCCGTTTTCCCCCACAGTCCAAACACATGCGTTATAGGGGAATTGAAATAACTAAATTGGACCCCTAGCTAACAAATTTAGGTTGTAAGAACGTTCTCATAACGTTATCTGTAATGTTCCAAGAATGTTGAAATGTCCAATTTGCTTAATGTTGCTAGAACTTTTTTATGGTTAGGATAACGTTGTTACAATGTTTTTAAAACCAAGATTTCCACCAAAAATATAACGTTCTAAGAACGTTTATTTGGAATGTTCCAAGAACGTTAAAATGTCCAGTTTGTTTAATGTTGCTAGAACGTTTTTGATGGTTAGGACAACGTTGTTAAAACGTTCCTAAAACCTAAATTTCCACCAAAATATAACATTCTAAGAACGTTTTTCATCAACATTATGACAACGTTTATGAAGTACAAATAACGTTCTGAAGACGTTCCAAGAACTTTGTTCTAAGAACGTTTGTACAACGTTACACGAACATTAACAACATTATGAGACCCTTCTAAAAACGTTCTATTGATAAAGTTTTGTGCTAACATTTCCACAACTTTTAAAGAACGTTGTGAATATTCTGGGAACGTTCCCTGTTAGCTGTGTAAGCCGAATGAAAATGAATAAATGAAATAACAATATGCTTGGCATTCACTATTTTCACCGAAATTAGAGGTCAAAATTACCAAGGGTGTGTGTGTGTGTGTGTGTGTGTGTGTGGTGATGGACACAGGTGATTCTGCTAGTGTTTGTTTTGATGGCTTTCTCAATCATCTTGAGGTCCCGAGTTGAGCGGAGATGTTCTGGTTACCAGGGAAACAGTAAATATGAATAAATATCAAGTGCCTCTGTGCTGTGGTTCTCCATCAGCCTTATTCAAAGCAGTGCTGGAGTGACGGAGACACAGACACACACACGGCTGACGAACAGAGTGTCTGTGTTTAATAAGAGACTGCTCAGAACAGGGCTAAAGAAGCCATCAAACACACACACACACACACACACACACACACACACAAACACACTCACAGACAAGCAAAAACACCAACACAAAAACACACAAACATTCACCTTAAAACATACAAAACGCACACACAAACACACACTTACAAACAGATACAAACACACACACACAAACACACACACACACAAACACAAAAAAAGTACACAGACAAACAAACACGCACACAAACACACAAAATACACCTAAAAACACACACGTAAAAACACACAAACACAGACATAAAAACACACAAAAGCACACACAAATACACAAAAAACACACACAAATACACAAAACACACACACACACAAACACAAATTAAGCAGAGGCTTTGGTTCAAGAGGTAATCTAAGTTTGTTTGCTGTCGGAGGCGAGTTTCTCCAATCCTTCAGCTCATTTAAGAGAAAACCAGAGATTTTTTCTAAGTCACTGAGTCGTGAGATTGTGTGTGTTGATGTTGCGAGGGTAGTTTAGCTGCCCAGTGGGGATCCTCACACACACACACAGAAACTAATCCTGAAAGATGCTGATGCTGAAACACACATTATTGTTTTGTGTAACAGTGTGAGCTGAAATACCCAATTTACCCTGCTTACTTAATAAACATCTCCACTGCGCTAAGAATGACTTCACAATAATCCATAGATACTTAGAAACGTACTGCGACTCTCAAAAATGGAAAAATAAATAAATGAACAACAATAAAAAATTTATAATGATAATAAAAACAGTAATGATAATAATAATAATAATAATAATAATAATAATAATAATAATAACAGTAATTATAATATTAATAATAATAATAACAATAATAATAATAATAATAATAATAACAGTAATAATAATTATAATAATAACAACTGTAATAATAATAATAATAATAATAATAATAATAATAATAATAACAGTAATAATAATTATAATAATAACAACTGTAATAATAATAATAATAATAATAATAATAATAATAATAATAATAATAATAATAATAATAATAATGTTAATAATAATAATGTTAATAATAATAATAATTATTATTATTATTATTATAGTAGTAGTAGTAGTAGTAGTAGTAGTAGTAATAACAATAATAATAATAATAATTATACAATTAATAATGATATAATTAATAATGAATAATAATAATAATAGTAATAATATAAACATAATAATAATAATAATAATAATCATTAGAATAATAACAACAACAACAACAATAATAATAATAGTAATAATAATAATAACAGTAGTAATAGTAATAGTAGTAGTCATAATAATAATAATAATAATAATAATAATAATAATAATAATAATAATAACAACAAAAAACACAATGATGTGAACGTATTCACTGAAGGTGATTCTCAGTTCCTGCATGAGTCTGTGTCATTCAGTGGTTGTTATCTGGGAATAACAGACCTTGGGAAGTCATGACTGACCAACCAGCATCCAGTATTCCAGACAGCCGTGTGATATAATAAAATGCAATCTGTTGTTGTGTCCTGCAGCTGACTCTGATGCCCGAGCAGACTGTTCTTCCTCTGGTGGACCGTTCTGGACATCAGGAGACCACAGCAGGCATCACTTTCCAGCATCCAGACATCATCGCCACCGCAGACGTGGTCCAGCAGCAGCTGAGTGAGCCGTACTACTGGAGACTGCCCAAACAGTTCAAGCGCTCCATGGTCAGTCAGCTATAGTCAAATTATTATTATTGTTTTTATTTATTTTATTTATTTTTTGCTATTTAAAATTTTTTTTAGTCTTCAGTGTCACATAATCCTTCATAGATCATGCTAATATGCATATCCGTCTTAAAAACCTGTTTTATGTAACCCCTTAGATAACGGCCTATGGTGGTAAGCTAAGGTACGCCATATATTACGAGGCCCGTGAGGAGACAGGACGCACTTCATACGAGCCGCAGGTCATCATTAAGGGTGGCCCGAATAAAGACAAGATCATGGTGCGGCACATGCCTGCGCTTCAGATCGGCCAGCTGACCCGCCATGAAATCGACATTACAGAGGTGAGTTAATCAGCACAGAGAGCCAGAGCTGAAACCTATGGGGTTATACTTTAGAATTGTGTCGCAAATACAACCCCATAGAAGCCCCGCCCACACTGTGCTTCACTCATATGAGCATTTGATTGACATGACCTCCCGCAACACAGTAAACAGTGTGAATGATGTTTCGCAGCACGAGTGGAAACACAAGGACGACAGGCCCATGTCTCGAGAGGACTTCATGGACGTTCTGTTTCATGTGGAATATATACTAATAAAGGCTTCGCACGGCAACGTCATGAGGCACAGCAGGTAAACCATCTCTGAAACACACGTAAACATCCAGTTCAGACAGCAGCAAAATCAACAGCGGAAACTCAGGCCTGTTGCACAAAGCCAGCTGTGGGATACACATACATATTTCTGATGCAATAAATGTGCATGTTCAGGCTATGTTCTGGTTATGTTCAGGAAAGGTTCTGTTTTGGTTATTTTCAAGTCATGTTCAGGTTATGTTCTAGATATATTCAAATTATATTAAGGCTATGATCTAGTTATGTTCGAGTTATATTTAGGCTATGTTCTGGTTATGTTCAGGAAAGGTTCTGTTTTGGTAATTTTCAAGTCATGTTCAGGTTATGTTCTAGATATGTTCAAATTATATTAAGGCTATGATCTAGTTATGTTTGAGTTATATTTAGACTATTTTCAGGTTATGCTCTGTTTATGGTCAAGTTATAGTAAGGCTGTGTTCATGTAATGTTTGTTTTTTTAAAGTTATATTCAAGTTGTGTTCAGGTTTTTTTCTGGATATATTCAAGTTATATTCAGGCTATGTTCTGGTTATGTTCAAGTAATATTTAGGCGATGTTGTGGTTATGTTCAAGTTATAGTAAGGTTATAATCTGGTTATGTTCAAGTCATATTTAGGCTATGTTCGGGTTTTGTTCTGGCTATGTTCAATGTATTTTGAGGCTATGATCTGGTTATGTTCATGGTATGTTTGGGTTATGTTCTGGTTATGTTGAAGTTATTTTGAGACTATGATCTTGTTATTTTTGTTTTATATTAAGGCTATGTTCTGGTCATGTTCAAGATATATTCAAGTTGTGTTCTTGTAATGTTCAGGTTATGTTTAGGTTATCTTCTGGTTATGTTCAAGTTATATTATGACTATGTTCTTGTTATGTTCTGATTTTGTTCAGGTTATGTTCTTGTTATATTAAAGTTATATTTAGGCTATGTTCTGGTTATGTTCTGGTTATGTTCAAGTTATATTAAGACTATCATCTGGTCATGTACAAGATATATTCAAGTTGTGTTCGGGTTATGTTCAGGCCACATTCTGGTTATGTGTAAGTTATATTCAGGACATGTTCAGGTTATATTCAAGTTATATTAAGACTATGTTCTGGCTATGTTCAGGTTATGTTTGGGTTATGTTCTGGTTATGTTCAAGTTATATTAAGACTATAATCTGGTCATGTACAAGATATATTCAAGTTGTGTTCGGGTTATGTTCTGGATATATATTTAAGTTATATTAAGGCTATGTTCTAATTATGTTCACGTAATATTTAGGCTTTGTTCAGGTTATGTTCAAGTTATATTGAGACTATGATTTGATTATGTTTATTTTATAATAAGGCTATGTTCTGGTCCTGTTCAAGATGCATTCACGTTGTGTTTTGATTATGTTCAGGCCATATTCTAGTTATGTGGAAGTTATAGTCAGGTTATGTTCTGGTTATTTTCAAATTATATTAAAACTATGTTCTGGTTATATTCAAGATATGTTTAGTTTATTTTCAGGTCATATTCTGGCTATGTTTAAGTTATATTCAGGTTATGTTCTGGTTATGTTCAAGTTATATTAAGGCTATGTTCTTGTTATGGTCACATTATAAGTCAAGCCAATGTCCTGGTTATGTTCAAATAATATTCAAGCTGTGTTGTGGTTATATTCAAGTTATGTTTATGCTATGTTTATGCAGTCAACAGTGAGTAAAGTGACACATCTATGGCATAATAAAGAGCCTGTGTTTCTCCTGCTACAAATTAAATGTCATTATATAGCAAAAAAAATTTAAAGATAAAATTAGGTTTTTTATTCTAATTATGCTACATGATTAATTGTTATATCTGTAATCCCTTACACATATGAAACTTTAACTCAATGACAAATTTAGCAATTTACTTATATATAAATTGACAGTTGTATGTGCCCGTGTGTGTGTTGTGCAGGATTTCTGAGATCACTCTGGAGGTGGCGGAGGTGGGCAGAGCATCCCAGGACAGTGAAATCGCCCATCAGATTGAGAAATGTGTGTGCCCTCAGGGATACGCCGGTCTCTCCTGTGAGGTAATAATGTATTTTGTACACAGTGTTTAACATGTAGCAGCTGTTATCACTGCAGGAACTGACCAGGGCTCCAGCCAAAAATGCTATTAAATTGCCCCAAAAATTCAAGGTCAGGGAGCTAAAGTAAACGTCCCTCAGCAATTAAACTAAATTTATAGCAGCTGTCATCAGTGAAAACTACTAAAGTGTTGATTACGCTATTACATTTAGATTTGTGCTCAATTTTATTATTATTTTTTTGAAGACATCTGCATCACCATACAGGACGTGTTTGGATATAAAATATCGCTCATTTATTCATTTGCTGGAAATTAGAACTGAATTTAGAAATACTTTTGAAGCAAGTCTTCGTGCTTAACAAACGAAATTAAATATGTCAGCTAATGGATGTGTTCAGTGAAGTGAGTTTCCACCGTTTCCTCACTCCACCAAAGTAAAAGAGTAAAGAGTAAAAGTAAAGTAAAGAGAAAGTAAAGAGGCTGAATGGAGGAGGCTTGTTCTTTATCCTCCCGCTGCAGATGCTCTGTTTAGCTCTGTTTTCTCGCTAGTGAATTGTTCAGTTTTTACACTTACAAAGTCGCCATGTAAATAGCGAATACTCCATCGTGTGATGAAACTGACTTTTAAAGGGAATGTGAGATGAGACTCTGATTGGTTTATGGGAATTATGCTCAAAACACACCCATAACTCATAAGCACAACCCTGTTAGACCATGTGGCGGGGCACAAACTGTATTTTTCCATCGTTAAAATAGCAAAAGTGGATTTAGACTTATCATTTTATTTTTTATTTTATTTTATTTTATTTCAATTATTTATTTTATTTGTTTATTTATTTTAATTTTATATTTTTAACTTAATATTATTTTGGTTTATTTCTTTATTTTTGATTTTCTTTATTTTCTTTATTTATTTATTTTTATTTGAATTATTTTATTTCATTTTAAAAATTTTATTTGTTTATTTTATTTCATTTATTTAGCTTTATTTCTTTATTTCTTTATTTTATTTATTTTATTTTATTTATTATTTTATTTATTTTGTTTTAATTATATTATTTAATTGTTTATTTTATTTATTTATTTATTTATTTTACTTAATTTTTTATTTTATTTTATTTTATTTTTTTTATTAAATGTTTTTTTATTATTATTCTATGGTCTATAAGTGTAGAACAAAACATCCAGCATTTAATAAATAATAATAAATTGCATCTCAATTTAACAATGTTTATTTATTATAATATATTTGTCACGGAATACAGGGAGACCCAATTGCAAGTAAAATAATTATTTATTGACTCAGACAGAATGACAGAAGGAAGAACGCAGGAAGATGATGAGTGAGTCAAGCGAGCAGCAGGAAATATAATCGAACAGGGAGCACTGAAGAACAAGATCAGAGAGCCGCCAACAGAAAGGTACAAGAGTCCAAACACAGAGCTCTCCCCGCGACACACGACCAGAACTCAGCGACCGGAACCTGACAGGACACAGACAAACAGACGTGAAGAAAACGAACTGACACTGTGAGACAGAAACGCTGAACATATATAGGCGCGGTAATGCGCTGCACCTGTGGTCCACTGATTACAGCTGAGCGGTGCTGCGCACGGCAAGGCTGGTGACAGCGTACACGTGACCACCCAGCTGATAAGGTAAACACAACTGACAGCAACGCGACTCTAACACAGACACAGAGACACCCAACACACACACTCATACACGCATATACGTAAACGCATAACGCACCACACCGTACACACACACACATACACACACGCAGACACATCATAGAAGAACAGACAGATCCACAATCGTGACAATACCCTCTCTCCTAGGAACGCCTCCTGGCGTTCCCAGACGAGCATACCTGGCGATTGTAATCATCGATAAGAGAGTGATCCAGTATGTCCCCGGCCGGAACCCAACTTCTGTGCTCAGGACCGTAACCCTCCCAGTCCACCAAGTACTGGAATCCTCGTCCCCTCCGTCTAGAGTCCAGAATGCGCTTAACCGAATAAGCAGTCTCCCCATCTACGAGACGCGGCGGGGGGGGAACTGGTGTGTGCGGATTAATTGCCGTATGAAAAACGGGCTTTACTTTAGATACATGGAACACGGGATGAATTCTCCTGTACGCTGGAGGTAATTTGAGGCGGATTGCCACAGGACTAATGATTTTAGTGACAATAAATGGGCCAATAAATTTAGGAGCTAGCTTATTACAAACGGTGCGGAGCGGAATATTCTTAGTTGAAAGCCACACTTTTTGACCGACAACGTAAACGGGAGGCTTAGACCGGTGGCGATCGGCTTTAGCCTTGGTGCGCACACCCACTTGGAGGAGGGTCTGTCTGGCCCTGCTCCAAGTGCGGCGGCACCTCTGGACAAAGGCGTGAACGGAGGGGACCGCGACTTCAGATTCCAGACTGGGAAAAACTGGTGGCTGGTAACCTAGACTACACTGAAACGGAGAAAGGCCCGTGGCCGACACTGGTAACGAATTATGTGCGTACTCCACCCACGAAAGCTGCTGACTCCAGGAGGAGGGATTCTGTGAGACCAAACATCGCAATGTGCGCTCAAGATCCTGATTGGCTCTCTCGGTCTGACCGTTACTCTGGGGATGAAAGCCAGACGAAAGACTCACAGTAGCCCCCAATAAACGACAGAATTCCCTCCAAAATTTAGAGATAAACTGAGGCCCCCTGTCAGAAACCACGTCCGTCGGGAGGCCATGAATGCGAAAGACGTGATTAATGACAGCAACCGCTGTCTCTCTGGCTGACGGTAATTTGGGCAGAGGGACGAAATGAGCAGCCTTCGAGAACCGGTCCACTACGGTTAAAATCACCGTGTTGCCGTTGGAGGGAGGCAGCCCCGTAACGAAATCTAGCGAGATGTGGGACCAGGGTCTCGAAGGTACTGACAGCGGCTGAAGGAGTCCCGCGGGTGGCCGATTGGAAGTCTTGGAAACAGCACACACAGAGCAAGCCAATACAAAATCACGCACATCACGAGCCAATGCTGGCCACCAGAATCGTTGTTTAATAACAAATGATGTGCGACTCACCCCAGGATGACAGGCTACTTTGGAGGAATGTCCCCATCGAATAACATCTGACCGAAGTTTCTCTGGCACGAATAACCGACTCGGTGGGCATCCAATCGGGGGCGTTACCCCATCTAAGGCTGCGCGAACCTTCGACTCTATCTCCCATGTGATGTTAGAAATAACAATCCGCTTAGGCACTACGGGTTCGAGTGACGATGTACGCTCCGAAGAATCAAAAAGACGGGATAACGCGTCGGGCTTAATGTTCTTAGATCCCGGTCTATATGAGATGGTGAAATTGAACCGTCCGAAAAATAACGCCCACCGAGCCTGCCTAGAGTTTAATCTTTTGGCGGATTTGATGTACTCAAGATTCTTATGATCGGTCCAGACGATAAAAGGGACCCCCGACCCCTCTAACCAATGACGCCACTCCTCCAAAGCAAGCTTGACGGCCAACAGCTCTCGATTACCAATGTCGTAATTACTTTCTGCGGCTGATAACCGATGAGAATAATACGCGCACGGGTGGATCTTGCCATCCGAGGAGGAGCGCTGGGACAGGATAGCTCCGACCCCGACCTCTGACGCGTCGACCTCCACCACAAACTGCCGGGAGGGATCAGGGGTTATCAGGATTGGAGCTGAAACAAAGCAGCCTTTCAGTTTTGAGAACGCAGCTTCGGCTGCGCTGGACCACCTGAACGGCGTTTTGGAGGAGGTCAAGGCGGTCAGAGGTGCGGCGAGCTGGCTGAAATTGCGAATAAATCGCCGGTAGAAATTGGCAAAGCCCAGAAACCTCTGCAGGGCCTTACGGGAATCAGGAGTTGGCCAATTTACCACAGCCTTAATCTTCTCTGGATCCATGCGCAACCCCTCGACTGACACGATATGCCCTAGAAAGGGAACAGACTGTGCATGAAAAACGCATTTCTCCGCCTTGACATAAAGACCATTCTCTAACAGCCTCTGAAGCACTCGCCTGACGTGCTGAACATGTTCCTGGAGAGAATGGGAAAATATCAGTATGTCATCCAGGTAAACATAAATGAACTGATCTATCATATCTCTCAGCACGTCATTGACGAATGCTTGGAAAACAGCCGGAGCGTTGGAAAGGCCGAAGGGCAGAACGCAGTACTCAAAATGCCCTCTGGGGGTGTTAAACGCTGATTTCCACTCATCCCCCGCTCTTATGCGAACCAAATGATAAGCATTGCGGAGATCTAATTTTGTAAAAAGGTTCGCCCCCTGCAGACGTTCAAAGGCTGAAGACATCAACGGCAAAGGGTATGTATTCTTGACCGTTATGTTGTTCAGCCCTCGATAATCAATGCACGGGCGAAGGGAACCATCCTTCTTTTTTACAAAAAAAAATCCCGCCCCCGCCGGTGAAGAAGAGGGGCGAATGATCTTGGCTGCTAGAGAATCAGAAATATATTTCTCCATGGCCTCCCTCTCTGGAGCAGAAAGCGAGTATAATTTGCCTTTAGGCGGAGACGTACCTGGCAATAAGTCTATTGCACAGTCATAGGGACGATGAGGAGGCAAAGAAGCAGCCCGGGACTTACTGAACACTCTCTTCAGGTCATGGTACTCACGGGGCACGTTTGACAGATCCATCTGCTCCTCCTGAAACACAGAACGAGAAACAGCAGAACAAGCAGACACTAGACAAGATTTATGACAGCTCTCACTCCAAGAAAGCACAGTATTATGTCCCCAATTAATGTGAGGTTTGTGCAAAACCAACCAGGGATGTCCCAAGATCACAGGAGTGGCAATAGTCTCTGTTAAAAAAAACTCAATAGTTTCGGAATGGTTACCAGAAGTAATGAGTCTTATAGGAGCAGTGGAGTGTGTGATGGTGGGGAGAGAAAGACCGCTAAGAGCGTGCACTGCGATAGGAAGAGAAAGGGGAACAACAGGGATTTTCAAACTGTACGCCAGCTTAGAGTCAATAAAATTCCCCTCGGCTCCGGAGTCGATGAGCGCATGACAGTGGTGCATGATAGAGTTAAAAGATAGATTGACTGGCAGCATGGTTGTGTTAGGGGACTTGTCAAGGGTGATTTCACCAGCCAGTAAACTCTTACCCGGCGACGAATTCTTATTCTTGGCTAGACACGAAGCCACAAAATGTCCAGCGACTCCACAGTACATGCATAGTCCTTCCATGCGGCGACGACGCCTCTCCTCCGTGGAAAGCCGAAATCTGCCCATCTGCATGGGTTCCGGCTCGAGATCAGATGAGGGGGGTTCAGAAGATGCAGCGAAAAAAGATTGCGTGGGAAGAGGTGGAGTGTGCAGTTTCTTGTGGGAACCTCTCTGTTGTAACCGAGTGTCCACTCTGATGGCTAAATCAATAAGCCCATCCAGTGTCTTAGGCAGATCCATGACGTAGATTTCATCTTTAATATAATCTGCTAGTCCGTGCAAAAACATGTCCCACTGAGCTTCGGCATTCCATTTACATTCGGCCGCCAGAGTACGAAAGTCAATGGAATATTCAGCAACACTCAACTTATTCTGTCTGAGTTCAGCGAGCTTACGAGCCGCCTCTCTGCCAGAGACCGCTCGGTCAAACACAGTTTTTAACTCCTCTGAGAAAGCTTTAAAGGAGTTACAGCAGGAGAGTTTACGCTCCCAAACAGTGGTACCCCAAAGTGCCGCTTTACCTGTCAGCAAATTGATCGTAAACGCCACCTTACTCTCTTCGTTAGGGAAAGACGAAGGCTGTAGCGTGATGTAAAGTGAACACTTTGCTATAAATGACCGGCACAATTCTGGTTCGCCGGCGTAACATGCTGGTGGTGGAAGTCGCGGTTCAGTGGATCTGGGGGTCTCTTCTAGCGCATGAGCTGCTGGTGGAATGGTGGGAGGAGCTTGCTGGACAGCTTCAGCACGAAGCTCAGAACCCAGTCTCTGAACCTGAGTCGTGAGCTCAGAAACTTGAGTGACCAGCGCCTCAATGGCCTGGCCGGTCACTGCCATTTGTTTGTCCTGATGATCCAGTCGGGCTGAATTGTGGGCGAGGAAATCCTGGATTTTGGTGACACTTGCTGGGTCCATCTCAGTGGTCAGTTCGTTCTGTCACGGAATACAGGGAGACCCAATTGCAAGTAAAATAATTATTTATTGACTCAGACAGAATGACAGAAGGAAGAACGCAGGAAGATGATGAGTGAGTCAAGCGAGCAGCAGGAAATATAATCGAACAGGGAGCACTGAAGAACAAGATCAGAGAGCCGCCAACAGAAAGGTACAAGAGTCCAAACACAGAGCTCTCCCCGCGACACACGACCAGAACTCAGCGACCGGAACCTGACAGGACACAGACAAACAGACGTGAAGAAAACGAACTGACACTGTGAGACAGAAACGCTGAACATATATAGGCGCGGTAATGCGCTGCACCTGTGGTCCACTGATTACAGCTGAGCGGTGCTGCGCACGGCAAGGCTGGTGACAGCGTACACGTGACCACCCAGCTGATAAGGTAAACACAACTGACAGCAACGCGACTCTAACACAGACACAGAGACACCCAACACACACACTCATACACGCATATACGTAAACGCATAACGCACCACACCGTACACACACACACATACACACACGCAGACACATCATAGAAGAACAGACAGATCCACAATCGTGACAATATTTTTTACTGCTCATGCTGAGTGTAATTGATCGACATAATAATTTAAATAACAAAGGAAAGAAAAAAAGTGTGAAAAGTCCAAGTAAAGCGATTCCCACAGAGATGTAAGATGACGTTCTTGTCACAATAGTGTCGCTGCTTCTGAAAGGTGTGAATGTGAACCTTCATCACAGCGTCAGGAGAACAGCATCTGTGTGGAGATCATCATTACAGCTCACTCGCTAACTCTCTCTTGCTAAAATTAAAAGGAGAATAGATCTGGTCAGGAAGGTGTGTGTTTGTTCAAAGCTTATGTGAAGAATTATGTCTAGAATTGTAAAAAATAATTAAAAATGATAATCTTTTCAGCTTAGTCCCTATATTTAAAAGGGGTCACCACAGCGCAATGAACCGCCAACTTATCCAGCATATGTTTTATGCAGCGGATGCCCTTCCTGCTGCAACCCATCACTGGAAAACACCCATATATATATATATATATATATATATATATATATATATATATATATATATATATATATATATATATAATATATATATATATATATAGATTATTAATTACAATAAGTTACAGTTTATAACATGTATAACACATTTATAACATAATTATCTCTCATACACACACTCTCTCTCTCTCTGATACACCCTCTCTCTCTTTCTCCTCTCTCTCTCTTTAACGAGCTGCAGTGTGTGATTACAGATCAGCGAGTGTCAGTTGTTGTTCAGACTCAGGCTGGACGGCTCTGCATGCAGACAGATGGCCGTAACTCTCAAACGCTCCACACTCCGCTTTAATAAAGTATTTTTAAACAGGCGTTTAGCAGGTTCACCCTCAACAGATGGTGCACTAAATTGACGCCATTCATTTCCAAGAGCGAGGGCGAGATGAGTGTTGCCATGGTTACACCGTAACTGTTTCCACGGCGCAGATTTACAGCGTCGTCCAGATTCAAGCACCGTGATCATGAGCCTCGGTAACCTCCTGCGTATTGACACATCCATTCTAATAGTCACAGCCTTCCCAGCATGCACTGCAGGGGGTAATAAATTACACAGGTGCCTTTTTACTACTGCCTCTAAAGTTCATGTAGTGAGTTCATGTAGTGTAGTCTCTGCTCTGTCAGGCTTGAATAAGGTTGCATTAGTTAATGTTAATGTATTTACTAACATCAACAAACAAAGAGCAATATGTTTATTCCTGGATAGTTCTTGTGAACAGTGTATTAACTAAGGTCTGCTCAGGCATTAGAGTCAGCTGCAGGACACAACATAATAGATTAGATTTTATTATTTCACACGACTGTCTGGAATACTTGATTCTGATTGGTCTTTCGTAACAATCCAAGGTCTGTTAATCCCAGATAACAACCGCTGAATAACACAGACTCATCCGGGAGCTGAGAATCATTATCAGTGAATACTTTCACATCCATATTCATATATTTGTCTGTCACGTGACTGTTTATGACTTGTTGGTGCCACCATGTGTCTAATTAATACATAGGTTAGTGTATACTCCATTCAGCTGATTACATTTCTGTCAGCTTTGTGCTTTGCATCGGGCTGCTTATATCTCAGTAAGGGATAAAGCACATTCAGGAGGTTGTTCACTCAGAATAAAGTCGACAGGTTTATCAGTAGACCGATGTAAAGCGCAGCGCTATTGTATAAAGGGTTTCTTCTACATAAATTGGGACATAAGGTATCCCCAAACAGTCAAAAACACTAAGCTGACTGAAACTAAAACAGCTGATGGAGTATACACTAACCTACACATTATTCAGACACTAGATGGAGACAAACAGTCAAAAACACAACAGAAACTAAAACAGCTGATGGAGTATACACTAACCTGTGTATTATTCAGACACTAGATGGAGACAAACCGTCTAAAACACAACAGAAACGAAAACAGCTGATGGAGTATACACTAACCTGCACATTATTCAGACACTAGATGGAGACAAACAGACAAAAACACAACAGAAACTAAAACAGCTGATGGAGTATACACTAACCCGTGTATTATTTAGACACTAGATGGACACAAACCGTCTAAAACACAACAGAAACTAAAACAGCTGATGGAGTATAGACTAACCTGCACATTATTCAGACACTAGATGGAGACAAACAGACAAAAACACAACAGAAACTAAAACAGCTGATGGAGTATACACTAACCCGTGTATTATTTAGACACTAGATGGACACAAACCGTCTAAAACACAACAGAAACTAAAACAGCTGATGGAGTATAGACTAACCTGCACATTATTCAGACACTAGATGGAGACAAACAGACAAAAACACAACAGACACTAAAACAGCTGATGGAGTATACACTAACCTGCGCATTATTCAGACACAAGATGGCGCCAAACAGTCAACATTCAGTGTCTGAGTAATGTGCAGGTTAGTGTATACTCCATCAGCTGAATAATGTGCAGGTTAGTGTATACTCCATAGAGGTGTGAACCTATACTGGTCTCACGGTTCGGTTACGATTATCATGCCTTCGATTCAGTTCAATTCGATATCTCGGTGCATCACGGTGCATTGACGATGCTTTCCATATACAGTGTTATATTTTAGGGGGGAGGCTATAACAGGCTGTCTGTATAAACACACAGACACACAGCACCACACTGTCTCTCATTCAAACACAAACATAGACAACACCAAACAAACAAACAAACACACACACACACACACACACACACTTAAGCGCTCACAACAGGGAGAGCTCGTGCTGAGCGGAGCAGAAAACGAAAAAAAAAGAAAAAAAGAAGCACTTTTCCGACGGTCCCTTACTGAGAGCTCCTTTCAGCGCGAGCTCTCCCGGCTAAACACATATTGCGAGGGCTTAAACGGAGCAGTGCTCGTAATGTCGAGCGAAAAAAAGAGAAAGACAGCTGTGAAACATAACCAGCTTTGTCTTTTTGTAGGAAACACACTTTAGATCTTTTTAGGGTAAGAGGTTTTTGAGTTATTGCCGCCTAAAACTGAATGTGTGTCAGGAATATCAAAAACAAAACCAACTGAACCGCGCTCATTTCTGGCGCCCCCCTGGATATAGAGCGCCCTTAGTATTTGCCTATGGTGCCGATGCCACGGGCCGGCCCTGAGTTGGCTGAGTGTTGTAAATACTCGCGCTCGCCTCCCTCGCGACAGAGCGCATAGGAGATAAATGACGTCAGTACATAATAACCGGTTATGATTATTGCTGAACCAATAACAAATTGTCTGCATCTGCATCGCGGTGCACCGAAAAAACAATTAATTTTGACACCCCTAATACTCCATCAGCTGTTTTACTTTCTGTTGTGTTTTTGACTGTTTATCTCCATCTTGTGTCTGAATAATGTGCATAGTGTATACTCCATCAGCTGTATTCAGCTTTAAGACTTAATTAACTATTACGGCTCAGAACAATGTTTTGTGTTGTTTTGTGGTAAGTAGCCATGTAATTAGCAGGGTAAAGTACACTCTGGATGGTTTTTTTTCAGAGATTAAACCCTTCATTTTTATACAGCAGTGCTGCTGATAAACCTGTCAGGCTTTATTCTGAGATAACAACCTCCTGGATGTACTTTATACGTTACTCAACAAATGAAATCTTATTGTGAAGCGTGCCCAATACATTATATATAGTGTGGGAATCTGCTGTTGTATTTGCAGTGGTGTTCTACAGTGTTGAATGACTGTGTTATTGCGTGTTTTGCAGGAGTGTGCGGCCGGGTTCTACAGACTCTCGGTTCTGGCCGGTGGATCTGCATCGCGGGCCGGTTTTGGCAGCTGCGTTCGCTGCCAGTGCAATGGGCACAGCGACTCCTGTGACCCCGAAACCTCCATCTGCCAGGTACTGCATTGACGACAGCATGCACCCCCCTGTAATTTCTTGTTCAAATATTTCCCAAATGAGGTTTAATTGAGCAAGACATTTTTCACAGTATTTCCTACAATATTTTTTCTTCTGGAGAAAGTTGTATTTGGTTTATTTCTGCTAGTATAAAAGCAGTTGTTTTTTATTACTAATTTTAAGGTCAATATTATTGTCATGTTCACCAGCGAACAAACCACCAGATGTCGCTGGTAAACACTCACTCCTGGAACTACAAATCTGCCAGTAAATGGACTACATATTCAGTCATGCCACACACACACCTGCTTCCTCATTTAGACTGATTACACTCACCACCTGAGGATTGTTAAAAATATATAGTGTTGATTAGCATAGTCTGGTGGCTAGCATTTTACCACATTCATAACAAAACCCCAATTTCCCTTTGACTTGAGAGGAAAAACAAAGGCAAACACACTCTGACTGTTCTCCTGAAGAGTTTTCCCAGCAAAAACTCTCCCTGTGCTCAATTGCATGCATGCTAATAGCAATATCATTTGCATTTCATGGGCTTTCGCAAATTGAAAATGGTAAACGAGTGTGTAGGGGGGTAATTTGAGTAATTGAGGTACACAGGAAGTTAATGAAAGTTTCAGAGCGACACGGACCAGTAAAGCGCAACTCCAGCCGTCTGATTACACTCCAGTCTGAAAGCTTCCTCTCGTTCTCGCAGACACTTTTCCGCTCCTTCTGGAGAAACGCAAACCGAGAGCGAGTCGGGAACGCGTCCGTCACGTTATTTTTAATGTGTTTATTCTCCAGTTGTACTCATATTGATTCTGTCTGCATTCAAATTAGCTTTGTGTTGAATTAATCGTTACACATTTTCGCTAATATGATTTTATACTTTGAGCTGTCAATCAGGTAACAGTTAAACCTTTAATATGATCTTGGGCTATAATATGTTGACCCCAATTAACTTTACCTTATTTAAAGGTCCTGTTGAGTGCTTTGAAATATGCTTTTTTATTTTATATATTTGATGTAATCCCAATGAAACATGAAGAGAAGGCGGGGCATAGTGTTTTGGAATAAGGCTGTGACATAATCAAATGTCGAAAAAGTGAAGCGCTATCAATACTTTCCGGATGCACTGTATATATACATATATATTATTTAATTTTATTATTATTATTATTATTATTATTTATTTTATTTATTTATTTATTTATTTATTTATTTATTTATTTATTTATTTATTTTTTGAAGGGGGGTCTTGTCTTCTTTT
The DNA here is from genome assembly GCF_052040795.2 of Danio rerio. Lineage (NCBI taxonomy): Eukaryota > Metazoa > Chordata > Actinopteri > Cypriniformes > Danionidae > Danio > Danio rerio. The sequence continues at coordinate 2,032,846 of NC_141040.1, forward strand.
TTTTCCTTAGCTGATCACATTTCAAAAAACCCATTGACTTTGGGATGAGGGAACCAGAACTGCTAAAATGCTAACTCGCTTTTGGGTTTTTGCACACAAATTGACTTCAACGTTTCTCCAGTCCAGGGGTGTCCAAACTCGGTCCTGGAGGGCCAATGTCCTACATGGTATAGCTCCAACTTCCTTCAACACACCTGCCTGGAAGCTTCTAGTATACCTAGAAGCAGGGCCGGAGCAAGCTGAACTGCCGCTCTAGGCAAAGGACGGTCACGGCGCCCGAAACCCTGAAGTGAAAAGGGGGGGGGTCTCGGACGCCGCCCTCTCTATTCTGGCGCCCTAGACGCGGATATAACTTAGGGACGCGGGTGGTAGGGGTAGTGCGCGGACGCCGCCCTCTCTATTTTGTCGCCCTAGTCGCGGATATAAGATGGCGTGGGTGGTGAGGGTAGTGTTGCGGATGCCGCTCTTTCTATTCTGTCGCCCTAGATGCAGATATATCTGAGGGCGCGGGTGGTGAGGGTAGTGTCGGGGATGCCGCCCTCTCTATTGTGTCGCCCTAGACACGGATATAAGAGGGCGTGGGTGGTGAGGGTAGTGTCAGGGACGCCGCCCTCTTTATTGTGTCGCCCTAGACACGGATATAAGAGGGCGCTGGTGGTGAGGGTAGTGTCGCAGACGCCGCCCTCTCTATTCTGCCACCCTAGAAGCGGATATAACTGATGGCGCAGAGGGGTGAGGGTAGTGTTGGGGACGCTGCCTCCTCTATTCTGCCGCCCTGGGCGGCCGCCTAGATTGCCTCTATGGACGCGCCGGCCCTGCCTAGAAGAGCTAGATTAGCTGGTTCAGGTGTGTTTAGTTGGGGTTGGAACTAAAATATGCAGGACACCGGCCCTCCAGGACCGAGTTTGGGCACCCCTGCCCCAGTCTATTATTGGAAAATCTAGAAAATAAGAATGTGAAAAAGCTCAATATTGAGAAACAAATATTAGAAACAAAATAGTTTGTACAAATTAACTGCTTAGCAGTGACATTAAGTTTTGATTTATTTACAATATGACATGTACAACATAACTTCATGGATCGCGATTTTTTTTATATTATAATCATTATAATGTGGCAAAAAAGAAAAATCTGTCATTTTGACTCAAGTAGAAGGTATTTTTGTCTTTTGTACAGCATATATCTATGCAACATAAAGCATGTTTTGTGCTCCAGAATCAGAATATGTTAATGTTTATTAAATGTTTAATAGTGTGTTAATGCTGTGCTGTTGTCTGCAGAATTGTCAGCACAACACAGTGGGTGATAAGTGTGAGCGCTGTGCTGCGGGGTTTTACGGTGTAGTGCGAGGATTTACAGACGACTGCAAACCCTGCGCCTGTCCACTGCTCAACCCTGAGAACAAGTACGACACACACAAACAAACACATACTCATACACACAGACACACGCAGTTTACCATGTCTACACAAACACATACACATACAGACACACAAACAAACCAACACTCACACACACACTCTTTGTTTCTCATACACATAGACCATAGATCATGTACTTTAGTACACCCAAACACATACTCACTCAAATACATACAATAGTACATACACACACACACAAACATAGTTTCTCGTACACATAGACAAGCACAGTCTCACACACTCACACATACTCTCATATACATACATACATACATACATACATACTTTCATAGATGCAGACATACAAACAAACAACACACAAGCACATATTCACACAAACACACATGCACACACATAGACACACATACATGCACACACATAGACACACACACACACACACACACACAAACTCTCTCAAACAAATAGACAAAAACACACCCACATTCTCGCATACACACTCACACAAAAACATACACACACAAGCACACTCTCACACACACACACACACACACACACACACACACACACACACAAACTCACTCAAATACATACAATAGTGCACACTCAGACACACCCACTCACACACACAAACTCTCTCACACACATAATCACGAACACAAACTCACTCAAATACGTACAATAGTACACACACACACACATACTCTCATATACACACACACACACACACTCACACACTCGTATACACACACACACACATACACACACACACACACACGCGCACACACACACAAACTCACTCAAATACATATAAGAGTACACACTCTAACAAAGACAAACACACACACATACTCTCATTTAGACACAGACACACAGTTATACAAACAAACATACTCATTCACTCACACATTCACTCATATACACTCACTCACTCACACACACACACACAATGTAACCGCTGCTCTGTATCTCTCAGCTTCAGTCCCACCTGTCAGACGGAGGGTTTTAATGAGTACCGCTGCACCGCCTGTCCTGAAGGCTACGAGGGAAAACACTGTGAAAGGTGAGGAATATACCACCAAATGATGTAAAACAAGCGCTCACTTACACGCCTCAACCTGCCAGTGTGGAGGAAATTAGCCTGCATTCTACACCCACTTAGGGTTAGTTTAATGTGAGCCAAATCAAAAGTAAAAAAGACCAGTGGGTGCTGTTTAAAAGGCATCATGTACAGTTATTTTGTGACACATTCACACACACACACACACACACACACACACCTCTTCAACATGCTAAACACAAGAGTTCACCAAACTGTAGCCTTCATTCTGTGCATTAACCGTGGCTCTGCTCTGGGCAGGTGCGCTCCTGGTTTTCACGGTGACCCCGGGGTGCTGGGCGGCCGCTGTGAGGAGTGTAAGTGTGACCCGTACGGTGCTTTCCCCTCAGCGTGTGACTCTCGCTCTGGGCAGTGCCAGTGCCGTCCCGGTGCCAGCGGACTGAAGTGTGACCAATGCATGGAGAGGCATGTGTGTGGCCCTGAGGGCATCGTGTGTACGTATGACAGCAGCAGTGCTAACACACTCACACATTTGAAGAGGACACACTGCTCTTCTTTCACCACCTCCTGCAGCAAAAACAACCACAGTTCAGTTCTGTTTCATGAGCAGTCTGGAGTCTTTCTCAGAGCCTTCAGCTACTGTCCTTTTAAGACTTTGATAGGAGTTTCATTGTTAAGAACCCAATTTACATTTAGTCTCATTAACTAGTGTATACTAACATTTAAATGAACTATTCGGTTGCTTCATACATGTTTGACTTCATTTTTATAAATACAGGTGTAATTAATTTATGTAAACATATCTGTAATTATCATGCTGACCTTAAGCAACCCTTAATCTGCCCATACCACTAAACCAGACTCTAACATTAACCAACCCTTAACCTACCCATAGTACTAAACCTTTTCTCTAACCTTTGCCATCCCACCTACCAGTACTAAACTTGTCCCTGATAATAACAAATCCTTAAACTATCCATATCACTAAACCTATCACTAATCTAACTTCCACTTACCCATATTACTAAACTAATCCCTAACCTTAGCCAACCCACCTACCCATACCACTAAACCTGTCCTAACCTTATTCAACCCATAACCTACCAATACCACAAAACCAGTCTCTAACCTGAACAAACCCACATACCCATACCACTAAACCTGTCAATAAACTTAGCCAACCCACTTATCCATACTACTAAACTAGTCCCTTACTTTAAACAACCCACTCACCTATACTACTAAACCCATATCTAACCTTAACCTACCCATACCACTAAACCTGTCCTAACCTTATTCAACCCATAACCTACCAATACCACAAAACCATTCTCTAACCTTAACCAACCCACCAACCCATACCACTAAACTTGTCCTAACCTTGACCAACCCACCCACCCATACCACTAAACATTTTCTAACCTTAAACATCCCACCTACCTATACTACTAAACCTGTCTTTACCTTAATCAAGCTAACTACCCATACCTCTAATCCTGTCCTAGCTTTAACCAATCCAACAACTCATACCACTAAACCTGTCCCTAACCTTTGTCAACCCACCTACCCATGCCATTAAACCTATCCAAACCTTAACCAACCCTTACCTGCCCTTACCACTTAACCTGTCCTAACTTTAGCCAACCTATCTACCCGTATCGCTAAAACTGTTTTAACTTTAGCCAACCCTTAAATACCCATACCCATACGTATCCTAACCTTAACCAACCCCTGCCTACCCATACCTCTAAACCTGTCCTAATCTTAACCAACCCACCCACCCATACCGCTAACCAAAACCAACTCACCTACTCATACCACTAAAGTTGTCCTAACCTTAACCAACCAGCCCACCTATACTACTTAACATGTCCCTAACCTTAACCAACCTACCTGCCCTAACCTTAACCAACCAACCAACCCACCCACCCACCCATATTACTAATCCCATCAAAAACCTTAACCAATTCTTTTGTACCCACACCACTAAACCTGTCCTAACATTAACCAACCCACCTACCCATACCACCAAACCTGCCCTAACCTTAACAACCCCTATACCCATACTACTAAACCTGTTCTAACCTTAACCAACCCGTATACCCATACCACTAAACCTTTTCTAAACTCAGCCAACCCACCTACGCATAGCATTAACAGGCTAAATTATCCGTAGAGTATGAGTATGTGTGTGGATGTTTCCCTGAGATGGGTTGCGGCTGGAAGGGCATCCGCTGGATAAGTTGGCGGTTCATTCCGCTGTGGCGACCGCAAATTTTTTAAAGGGACTAAGCTGACAAGAAAATGAATGACTGAATGACTATAACCAACCCTTAACTACATGTACCACTAAACCTGTCCTAACCTTAACCAACCCACCCATCCATACCACCAAACCTGTCCCTAACAAATCTTTAACCTACCCATACCACTAGACCACAATACAACTAAACCTGTCTTCATTATTAAGTTGTAATTTGACCTAACATTAGTGTAATGAACAATTCACACAGTTTACTACCAGCTTATAACCAATCTATTAGTAAGATATTAACTGTTTATGAGCACTTATAAATGATCCTGCTCTTATTCTACATCCCTAACCCTACCCAACACTAAATCCAACTACTACCATCATCAAGCAGATAACTATTGAGCTTAGTTAATGATTAGTTAGTGAGCTTAGTTAATTAGTTAATAGCATGACTTGTACATCACACTGAACTGTGACCCAACTTTAAATACTTTAGCAAGTGTGGTAACTACTCAACCTTAACTGATCCATTAACTAGTGTTAACTAGCAGGACCTAATTATAGGTAAGTGTTTCTAATGCATCAGTGTGGGATTGATGTATATTAATGTATATACTTACTTTTGCCGTGAGTTTTGCTGTTTTATCCACCAAAAACAACCACTAGTAACACAGAAGAGCCGCAGCCAAAACAAACAGCATTTTAATTAGCCGTGTTCAGATCCCCCCACCCCACACATACACACACACAAAATTACTGTTTACTTTTCCCGTAATTGCTGGCTGGTGATTTCCTCGGCGAGTGGAGATCAGATTGTGTTTCAGTGATGTCTGCTCACACACCTGCTCCTCTCTCACATCATGTCTTTTAGCAATTATGCCTTTTATCGGCGCTGTTTTGCTGGACCGGACAGATTGGCTAATTATGCATGTGGGATTTTAAAGATTTTTTAAAATTTATTTCAATCTGAGAAGAACGACAGTTATTAAAATACGATTAGCATTGTTGTGTTACTGGTGTGCAGTGGAATAAAATAATAACACTGGTGTTAATTAGTAGAATAATGTTTCATTAGTTAATTAGCAGGAATAAATTATGACTAATTCATTTATTGCGATATTTATTCATCTTTTTTAATATACACTCACCGGCCACTTTATTAGGTACACCTGACTAGTATCAGGTCAGACCCTCTTTTGCCTTCAGAACTGCTTTAATCCTTTGTGGCAGAGATTCAACAAGGTACTGGAAATATTCCTCAGAGATTTCGCTCCATATTGACATGATAGCATCATGTTGGCTGCACATCCATGATGTGAATCTCCGTTGATACTAATGGACCCAAAGTGTGCCTAGAAAATCTCCCCCACACCATTACACCACCTCCACCATCCTGAACTGTTGATGCAAGGCAGAATGGATCCATGCTTTCATGTTGTTTATGCCAAATTCTGACCCGAGCTTTTGAATGTGGCAGCAGAAATGGAGACTCATCAGAGCAGCAACGTTTCTCCAATCTTCTATTGTCCAGTTTTGGTGAGCCTGTGTGAATTGTAGCCTCAGTTTCCTGTTCTTAGCTGACAGGAGTGGCACCCGGTGTGCTCTTCTGCTGCTGTAGCCCATCCGCCTCAAGGTTGGATGTGTTGCGTGTTCAGAGATGCTCTTCTGCAGACCTCGGTTGTAACGAGTGATTATTTGAGTTACAGTTGCTTTTCTATCAGCTGGAACCAGTCTGGCCATTCTCCTCTGACCTATAGCATCAACAAGGCATTTGCACCCACAGAACTGCCGCTCGCTGGATATTTCCTCTTTTTCAGACCATTCTCTGTAGACCGTAAAGATGGTTGTGCGTGAAAATCCCAGTAGATCAGCAGTTTCTGAAATGCTCAGACCAGCCCGTCTGACACAATGCCATGTTCAAAGTCACTTAAATCCCCTTTCTTCCCCACTCTGATGCTCACTTTGAACTGCAGCAGATCGTCTTGACCATGTCTACATGCCTAAATGCATTGAGTTGCTGCCATGTGATTGGCTTTTTGGTATTTCTTTAACGAGCAGTTGGACAGGTGTACCTAATAAAGTGGCCGCTAAGTGTATATTGTCTATATTCACTGAGAAATGGATACATGAGGTGTGCTTGTTTATGCCGAGCACCGTATATTACGTATTATTTAATGAATAATTTTAATGAAGTGTTATAACGAATAAAAAATACATTTATTTTTTATTATCAATATTTTTTCCATCTAAGGTCTATAGAGGAATTGATGAACTAAATTGGCCGTAGTGTATGTGTGGGTGTTAATGCAAGAGTGTATGAGTGTTTTCCAAGGCTGGGTTGTGGCTGGAAGGGCATCTGCTGCATAAAACATATGCTGGACAAGTTGGCGGTTCATTCCGCTGTGGCGACCCCTGATTAATAGTGGGACTAAGCCGACAAGAAAATGAATGAATGAGTTTAAATTGATTGTTCATTAATTTTCTTTTCGGCTTAGTCCCTTTATTAATCTGGGGTCACCACAGCAGAATGAACCGCCAACTTACCCAGCATAGGTCTCTTCACAGCTTTACACAGACAGTGTTTTGTGTTGAAGGACTTTCTTTTTTCACAGGAAGTCTTAATAGCTGAGTTTTTGAGGAGGTTAAATTGAGCAGCATGGCCGGAGCTCGGCGCCTGTCGGTGTGTTTCTTCTTCCCACTATCGCTCGTGGCATGTCAAACACTCATAATAGGCTGCCAGGAGCTGTTTCGTGTTAAATTTCACGCTCGAGAAGTCCGTCTCCCCTGAGTTTGCACCTCGCTCACGTTTAACGCGGAGCTGCCGGAGGACGCATGATGGAGAGACAGGAGAGCGCAGCACTGATAGCAGAGCACACAGAGACAAAAGAGGACAAAGACTGCAGTCCTGCCCCGGGACATGGCCATCCTTGCAGGAGACACCACAGTTGTCCTTTCACACACACATGCATACTCACATGCACACACACTCTCAGATGCATACACACACATACAGTACACATACACACTCACACATATATTCACATGCAAATTCAAAAGTATTCACATGCATGCATACTCGCATACAAACACGCACACACACATGCGCGCACACACATTTACCTGCATACACATGTACAGAACACTCACACATGCATGTTTACATGCACACATACACACATACAGTACACATACACACACACACAGACGTGAACACACACACCTGTCTATTCACAGTATACATACAAACATGCACACACGTACACAGTACACACACACAGAAACATGCATATTCACATCAGCACACACACACACACACACACACACACACACAAACATACACACAAACATACATACATACATACACACACATACAGTACACACACAAACATACATACACAAACATACACACACATACAGTACACATACAGTACACACACACACACACAAACATGCATACTCACATAGAGTACATGTACACACCCAATTATATGCACCCACATAAACTCACAGACACACACACCCAAGTACACGCACACACACACACACACACACACACACACACACACACACACACATACACACACACACACACACACACACAAATTAACATGCAAACACACAGACACACACAGACATGTAAATAACACACACATACAGTACACATACACACACACACACACACACACACACAAATTCACATACATCCACACATATATACACACACACACACACACACACACACACACACATAATTTAACATGCAAACACACATAGACATGAGCAGTAAATTAACACACACATACAGTACACACACACACAGACACAAATTCACATACATCCACACATACAATACAATACACACACACACACACACACACACACACACACACACATACAAATTAACATGCAAACACAGACACACAAATAGACATGTACAGTATATTAACACACACATACAGTACACATACACACACATACACACACACACATAAATTTACATGCACCCACACATACAGCACACACACACACACACATACACAAATTAACATGCAAACACACAGACACATGTATACATGTATATTAACACACACATGCAGTACACACACACACAAATTCACATGCATACACACACACACACACACACACGCAAACATGCAAATTCACACACACGCACACACTTACATGCATAAACACACAATAGTTTCTAAAACAATCAATTTAAACGAACTCGTTCATTCATTTTCGCCTTAGTCCCTTTATTAGTCAGGGGTCGGCACAGCGGAATGAACCACCAACTTATCCAGCATATGTTTTATGCAGCGGATGCCCTTCCAGCTGCAACCCATCTCTGGGAAACACCCATACACTCTTGCATCCACACCCACACATACACTACGGCCAATTTAGTTCCTCAGTTCCGCTTTGTGCATGTGTTTGGACTGTGGGTAAGCACCTGGAGGAAACCCACGCCAACACAGGCTGAACATGTGTATAGCTAACTTTAAATTCAAATATTGATTGTACCACTACCTGCAACCATATTTGTATTAATATTTCATTGTTTCAGTTAGCTTTCCCCTCCGGCTAACTTTTATTTCAAGTTGCTGCTTCAGTATTCTTACTGTAATACAACAATACCGTGGTAATGTACAGAACCTGAATAATCCCTCCACAGTAGGTAAGTTATGAAACTGCCTTGTGCCTGACCTTTGACCTCTGACCTTTGACCTTGCATTTTGTGTATCCAAAGGGCTTTTTAATGTGACCTTGTAAGGTGTCATCTGATGGGAAATGCATGCAGTGTTTACATCGAGTATGCAGTGTGTAATGCGTGTTTGTGTGTATTGCTGTTTGTTTAAACTACTTTAAATTAAGCTAAAGGGATACAATTATTGAGATTTTTTTAATAGAGGACAACATACAGTTGAAGTCAGAATTATTAGCCCTCCTGAATTTCTAGCCCCCCAGTATGTTTTTCCTCCAATTTCTGTTTAACAAGGATATTTGTTTCAGCACATTTCTAAACATAATAGTTTTAATAACTCATCTCTAATAACTGATTTATTTTATCTTATGATGACAGCACATAATATTTGACTAGATATTCTTCAGGATGCTAGTATTCAGCTTAAAGGGCCATGACACCCCCCACTTTCGCTTCAGGTCTACCACAGAGTTTTTTCAAAAGATGCATCATAATGGGGGTGGAGCTCCGCGATCAGAAGCAGGAGTGGGCGTGGCCAGCAGAGCAGGGGAGAAGGAGGGAAGTGAAGAACTGTTGTCAGTCGGCTCACAAAATGAGAACCAAACCATAAGGAGACGCATGAGTTTATAGTTTACAAAGTTAAAATGCAAAGAAATAAACTAATTAAATGCCCTGCTACATTTGTTATTCTTAATTTCATATTCACACAACCACAATGCATATCATTATAAAGATGGTTGTGTTCATATAAACACTATAAATGAGGCTATAAATACAGTGTGCCGTGGGTTCGTGGACGCAATCTCACCCAGTCGTCAATAGCCCCTTTCACACATACAGACCTTTCTGGAAAATTGCCGGCAATTTTCCGGAAAGGTTGTATGTGTGAACAGGTCCTTTTTGAAAATACCGCTAAATTCGTTCTGGCTATTTTCCGGAAAGAGAAGTTGTAACATTACCAGCAATTTGCCGGAATGCTGCGCTGTGTGAATGCAGATGGAAGATTGCCGTAATAAGCGCGTGCACGTCTAGAACAAGCTGACGTGAGACGTCTGCTTTAGCCAATCACAACAGTCAGACGCATTCACGTGCGCGCGGTTTGTGAGGATAAAAGCCTTTGAATATTTTTCCAGACACATTTAGCTGCTAGATGTTAGTCAGATCATGTTTATATGTTCTTCTCAATGCCAACTGTGTAAATAATCATCGATGAGATGCTTATGATAAGCCGTTGTTTGTTTACCTTCAAGCTTTGCGTGTGCCTGTGAAACAGCCCGTGAGCGCCTGCACACACACATATTATGAACATCTCGACATGCGAAGTGATCCTGCGAAAGTTGTTCACAATATTGATCATCCACAGAGTTTGTAATTTAGTCAAATCTTTACAAATACAAGCGCAGCCGTTTAAAGCTCATTTGTGGTGAATCATGTCAGAATTTACCGGTATTTTGGAATGGATGTGTGAATGCTCTTTTCTGGAAAATTTCCGTAACGTCCTCGCCTGCAGTTTTTTGAATTTACCGGTAAAGTCGTTCCGGAAGTTTTCCGGATATTTACCGGTATCACTGTGTGAAAGGGGCTATTGTGTCTCACAGCTTGGCACTGGCAGGTCTGTCTTGCCTTCGCAAAGCAAACGCAGTCATGAATAATTAAGAAGCCGGCTCTTCTCATAGGATAAGAAAACTCCGCTATGAATAATAATGAGAAACTGATGCATCATCACTGCACTTGCAGTTCTGCGCTACGTTGTCGATTTTGATCCGTCCCAAAAATCATTTTAAACCCGGAAGCTGAAATGAGCTGACAAAAGCTCAAAATTATCCAGTTTTCCCCACAATTAAAGCTGACTGGTGCTAACTTTGTCTTAGCTGATGCTCAACACACACAAATCTGTTAAAATCTCAAAAAAAGTACTCTGGGGTTTCTTGAACCTTTAAAGTGACATTAACTACCCTTATAGCAAAATATCTCTGGCCCAGATCTGGCCCACACCATCAGCATTTGTTTGGCCCACATGTCGCAGTGAATTACGGTACATATCTGGGCCAAGTCTCAGCCAAGTTAATAACCCATAACTGGGCCTGAACTGGGCCAGATATGTTGGTGTGTCATGACTGCAATTTCTTTTATAAGCCCATTAAGCATTTCACTTTATGGCTGTGCTTTTACTTGAAGTGACTTGATTGGTAGATTTTTTTCTTTACTCAAAACTAATTTAAATGTATTTTAAAAGTGGGTCGGGATAGGCCAAACTTACGTGGCCCACATATTCATTTTAACATCTGGGCCAAATACTACATTTGATATCTGGCCCATGTCTTGAGTGCCACCTGTTGAGACGGTGCCATCTCAGCCAAACCTGGGCCATGTTTGGCCCACATGCTGCATGCCAGTGCCGGATGAATGCCTGCTGTGCCAGCTTTATGCCAAATCTGGGCCAGAATTCTTTGCTACCTGGGTAGGTTAATTAGGATAATTAGGCAAGTCATTGTATGACAGTGGTTTGATCTGTAGGCAGTGAAAATATATATTGCTTAAGAGGGCTGATATTGACATAAAATGGTGTTTAATAAATTAAAAACTGCTTTTATTCTAGCCGATATAAAACAAATAAGACTTTCTCCAGAAGAAAAAAAATATTATAGGAAATACTGTGGAAGAATTCCTGAATCTGTTAAACCTCATTTGGGAAATAATTAAAAAAGGAAAAAAATAATAATAATTTTGACTTCAACTGTCATTATTTAATGTTCAATCCACTTAAATTTGTAAAAAACCAATAAGTCAACTTAATTCCTTTATGTTGATCGATTGTGTGGAGCTCAGCATGTTTCACAGTGTATATTGAAGTTTCTGTGTGTGTTTTCAGCGTGTGACGACGACTGCGCAGGGCTCTTGATTCGGGACATGGAGCGTTTGCTGCGTTTGATTGGCAGTGTCAATCTCACTCTGCCCCTCCCACTGCCCTATAAAGTGCTGTATCGATTCGAGAACGTGACGGAGGAGCTGAAGGTAAGCCTGACCTCTACTGACTTTCATTGAACCTCTGCATACATCAGGAGCTCAAAAATATAACCTGTGCTGACCCTGCTGAATTAAAGATATTTTTACTGCCATTTAGGGGTGTAACTGTACACAATATTAGTATTTTGATGCAGTTCTTTCAGTTTGATATATACATAAGGGCAAAATTATATATATATATATATATATATATATATATATATATATATATATATATATATATATATATATATATATATATATATATATATATATATTTTTTATTATATTGATTTTATATTTTATATATATATATATATATATATATATATATATATATATATATATATATTTTTTTTTTTTTTTTTTTTTTTTTTAAGGATTTTTTTTTTTTTTTAAGCATTTTTTTTACAGTATTTCCTATAATATTTGTTCTTCTGGAGAAAGTCTTATTTGTTTTATTCCAGCTCGAATAAAAGCAGTATTTATCAATATTATTAGCCCGCTTAACCCAGATTTGTTTTCAATAGTCTCCAGAACAAACCACTGTTATTCAATGCCTTGCCTAACTTGCCTAATTAACCTAAATAAGCCTTTAAATGTCACTTTCAGCTGAATACTAGTATCCTGAATAATATCTAGTCAAATATTATGTGCTGTCATCATGGCAAAGTTTAAAGAAATCAGTTGAGTTATTAAAACTACTATGTTTAGAAATGTGGCTAATAATTCTGACTTCCACTGTATAGCTCTTATAGTGGAATTATTCAAGAACTGATTGATCAGTCACTGATTTCAAATCAAACCTGTGGGCTGGAAACCTGCTGAACGTCACTCATGTTTTAAAGATGTTCACCGGTTCCTCACATGTTAATGATAATCCTGTGTCTCTGCAGCACATGCTGTCTCCTCAGAGAGCACCAGAGAGACTAATGCAGCTGGCCGACAGCAACCTGGGAAGCCTGGTCACTGAGATGGACGAACTGCTTAACCGGGTGAGACACGCACACACAAATACACACTGATTTGGTCCTGTATCTTGGGTGGGGACTTTTTTTTGTAGTACAGTTAGCGGTAGAACCAGAGAGGCAATTGCAGATTAGGAAGGAACGTGGAGAGTAAATAGTTGAGTTTTTAGTTGTTTCTTGAAGACAGCGAGTGACTCTGCCGTTCTGATGCAGTTAGGGAGTTCATTCCACCAACTGGGCAGATTGAATGCGAGAGTTCGGGAAAGTGATTTCTTCCCTCTTTAAGATGGAACCACGAGGCGACGTTCATTCACAGAACGCAAGTTTCTGGAGGGCACATACATCTGCAGAAGTGAGAGCAGATCAGAAGGAGCAAAGCCAGAAGTCACTTTGTAAGCAAACATCAGAGCTTTGAATTTGATGCGAGCAGCAACTGGCAGCCAGTGCAAACGGATGAGCAGCGGAGTGACATGTGCTCTTTTAGGTTCATTAAAGACCACTCGTGCTGCTGCGTTCTGAACAAGAGCTTGAACAAGGAGTTGAGCTGCATGTTCAGATAGGAAGGGTCGGACCTTTCTGATGTTATAGAGTGCAAATCTGCAAGATCGGGCAGTTCTAGAAATGTGTTCAGAGAAGTTTAGTTGGTCATCAATCGTTACTCCAAGGCTTTTTACCGTTTTGGATGCAATAATGGTTGCACCATCCATCTGGATTGAAAAGTTATGACGTAGAGTTGGATTGGTAGAAACTTGGCAGAAACTTTCCGGGAAATTATCTTTCACTTGTGGGCATCCGAGATTCTCTATGCATTTGCAGGAGACTTCCGGATTTCCGGAACACTTGGGATGTCTGCATTAGTAGCAATTGATGTCAACAAGTGTGAAGCATTTCCGTTTCTGTTTCCGTTAAGAGCAAACAAACCTTAAAACCATAGACATAAACATAAAATATAAGTAATCCCAGAACACAAGGGAGTGAATACTAAACTGTGAAACTAATAAAATTATTAAATGTAGGGGAAAACTGAACAAAGAAACAGAGCAGACACATGGCAATGACAGGGGAATATTATTTCACCAAAATCTTGTCATTTAATTTATTCCCGTAGTTCAAAGCTGAGCCTTTCTTTTGGTGAGCAGACTTCAAAAACATCAAGACTTCAGACATCAAACACATAATACAAAGTTTTGACTGCTGTGCATGTTTATACAAGATGATAATTGATTAATTGGTAATGGGTAGGAATAATTTTAGTACTGATATATGCATCAATTAATAGAGTTTCTCATTTTCTAACAAACATGAAAATTACAATCTGCAACTACTCCTGGAGTCTATAAATCATGTCGAAAATAGCTGTCTTAAATGAGGATGCTTCCATCCTAATGTGTAGATGGCATGTTGGAGGTATTTAAATTAATATATACACTCACCGGCCACTTTATTAGGTACACCTGTCCAACTGCTCGTCAACACAAATATCTAATCAGCTAATCACATGGCAGCAACTCAAAGCGTTTTGGCATGTAGACATGGTCAAGGCAATCTGCTGCAGTTCAAACTGAGCATCAGAATGTGGAAGAAAGGGGATTTAAGTGACTTTAAACATGGCATGGTTGTTGGTGTCAGACGAGCAGGTCTAAGTATTTCAGAAATTGCTGATCTACTGGGATTTTCACGCACAACCATCTCTAGGGTTTACAGAGAGGTCAGAGGAGAATGTCCAGGCTGGTTCCAGCTGATAGAAAGACAACAGTAACTCAAATAACCCCTCATTACAACCGAGGTCTGCAGAAGAGCATTTCTGAACACTCAACACGTCCAACTTTGAGGCGGATGGGCTACAGCAGCAGAAGAGCACACCGGGTGCCGCTCCTGTCAGCTAAGAACAGGAAACTGAGGCTACAATTCACACAGACTCACCAAAACTGGACAATAGAAGATTGGAGAAACGTTTCCTGCTCTGATGAGTCTCCATTTCTGCTGACACATTCGGAAGCTCGGGTCAGAATTTGGCATAAACAACATGAAAGCATGGATCCATCCTGCCTTGTATCAACTTTTCAGGCTGGTGGTGATAGTGTAATGGTGTGGGGGAGATTTTCTAGGCACACTTTGGGCCTATTAGTACCAATTGATGTCAAAAAGTGTGCATCATCTTAGACTGGTTTCTTAACCATGACAATTAGTTTACTGTATTTAAATGGCCTCCACAGTCACCAGAACTCAATCCAATAAAGCACCTTTGGGATGTGGTGGAATCTGAGATTGGCATCATGGATGTGCAGCAACTGCATGATGCTGTCATGCCAATATGGAGCAAAATCTCTGAGGAATATTTCCAGTACCTTGTTCAATCTATCTCACGAAGGATTCAGTCTGTTCTGAAGGCAGAAGGGTGTCCAACCTGGTACTAGTAATGAGCACTTAATAAAGTGGCCGGTGAGTGTATAATCGTAAGCAGTGTTCACCTTAACAAGCTGCACTGCATTCGAGTATGTTTTTGTGGATATGAATGCAGAAGCATTCTTTTATTCCCTGCAGCAAATCTGATTGACTTGTTTTTTTCCCCTGATGCTCTGCACCTCATGTTCCTGCGTAAGTCTGTTTGGTTAAACTCTACTTTACATATACTGCCTGAATGGCTTCTGTCAGATGCTGACCTTGTTGGTTTATTTTTCAGCATGAAAGAAAGCCGCAACATTAACTTGTTCATAGTCTGAAGTGTTGCATCAGTTCTGCTCATTTGCGCTGAAGTGAACCTTTCACCGTCTCCTGAAAAGAAGTCCTTGATAAACTCGATAAATTTCAGATTTTCCACATAACAGAAGTTCAAGAGCCAGTTAAACATCAAGACCTTCAGCGTTTTTCTTCTGTCCTTTCGGGTTTGTGTAACACTGACCTTCCGAATCATCTCGCCAAACTGGAAATGTTGTAGTTTTGCAGGATTTCTTTCAGTTTTTGCTCTGAGTTGGCCCCAGAGACGTCAGATCTAATGTTTCTTGTTGTTTTTCATCCTCTGCTCAGCGTGTTACAGAGGTCGGCTTGTTTCGTGGGTTTGTCTCTTCTTCACACCGCTGCAGTAAAGCAACCGAGGCTGATCTCAGATTGTTTAATATAACCTTTTAAAGGGTTTTTATTTCTCTGTCTGCGCAGGCAACTAAAGTGTCTGCTGATGGGGAGCAGACGGCAGCGGATGCAGAGAGAAGCCGTAAAGCTGCAGAAGAGCTGGAACTGTACGTCAGGAACACACTGCTGGCTGCTGAAGGTACACACACACAACAAATAGCTAAAAACCATCATACTCAAAAATAAAAGATCATAATAAGGTATATCATTAACCATTTATACCCAGATAGCATACAAATGTGGGCCACTTTAGGCAGTTATGCTGCACTGGTGGTCTTCCTTCGGCCCAGACAAAATGAATGTGAGCCTGAAGTGGCCCACCTGTACAATGGCAAAGGGGGGCCAAAGATTCAAATTCATATATGGGCCATTTAAGGCAAAGATTTGGCACTTATGGCAAAATGTGATCTGAATGTGAGCCTAATGTGGCCCATGTGGAAAATGATCAGTTTGGCTCAAATGATGGAGGACTAATGTGGGCCACAGTTGGCAAAATAGTGGCATAGTCGTTTAAAGGGCCATGAAACCCCCTTGTTTCAGAAGGGTGTTTTCACACCTCTACTCTGGAAAAAGTCAGAAAAGTGGGCGTGTCCAGCTCTGTTTAGGGGGGGGGGGGGTGTCAGAGGAGCAAAAGAGGGATGATGTGGGAGTGTTGATTTGAGCACCCACTGAGTTTCAGAGTCAAAACACACACACACACACACAAACACTGGGGAGAAAGTGACTGTGTTTACATGGACATCTGTAATCAAATTATTTGCCAAATGATTAAATGGTAGACTTTAACTGCAGTTTGGCTCTTTCAATCAGTGAATTCATTCGTGGCCCTCGCGACAAACGAGATATTTGATTCGAGGAACTGCTGGAAGTGTGTATTTTTCATGCAATGTTCGATACCGCACGGCGACTGAGAGAAAAAAAACTCTGCAGGTAAGCCGCGTGTGTTATTTCGGTCACAAAATGCGGTGAAAATCCTACACGAGGTTAAAGTTTGGTTGTGGTGCTAACATGTTTACACTTGGTGCAATAGTTAGTTCAATACGAACAAACTGAATAAACAAAGAGCACTGGTCGCTCACTTACCAAATCTGTAGAGACAGGACAATCACCAGCAACTAGAGCCGTGTCTTTATTAAGAGGAGACGAGCAGCAAATCCGCATCTCAACACTTCTAGATGAGAAAAGTTCTCGGGTAAACAATAATCCTCCTTAAACACGTAAGTTATTGTTGTCGAGCGTTGCGTACACTGTTAATCCACACGTGACTCCAGCTGCGCTCTCACAGAGAGAAAATGAAAACAAAACTTCACTGCAGCAAACTATAAAAGCAACACTTCACGCTTGTTTTGCCAACACAACGTGGCGTCTCTCTGCTGTCTACACTGTAACATTAATGAATATTAATGAAGTTGCACAATAGAGCGCGCTGATTGGTTTGAACCAAGCCTTACTCATGCATTAATGCAGCACACTGTAAGACGTAATAAGGCCCACTCTGGTACAGATGCCCAGTCTGCACGCTGAAACACACGCTATTATCTCGCAGCTTCAAAAATTAGTTTCAAACCGGAAGTACGAATTTGCTCGAAATAACGCAAAAACAACCAATTTACACTTTTTAGTGAGATATGTGTGTCCTAATAGTGTTTTTAGCAGTGTGGGACACATATACGACTGTTAACAGCTCAACACATGTGTTTTGGCGTTTCGTGACCCTTTAAGGGTAATCTGGGTCTAAACCTAAAGTGGCTCACATTTGCAAGTGCAAATGTGGCCCTGTTATCTTAGGACATATGTGGGCCACCCAGAATATTTTTCTATCAACGTTAAAAGAATGTTAAAATGAAAAAAATAACACTACATGCTAAAATTTACACAACTTTTGAGGAATGTTCAGAGAACGTCAGCCAGAAAGGTGTCTTTGACTTTAGCTCAGTGTTTCTCAGCGCTTTGAAGGCACGATTTCAGGTGAAATGAAGTTCAACCTTTAAAAATGTCTCCTGAGACCTCACCAAAAACAAACTTCAGCTACTCCGCTCTGATCTGCCGATAAAAGTTAAACAGGA
The DNA here is from genome assembly GCF_052040795.2 of Danio rerio. Lineage (NCBI taxonomy): Eukaryota > Metazoa > Chordata > Actinopteri > Cypriniformes > Danionidae > Danio > Danio rerio. The sequence continues at coordinate 2,051,413 of NC_141040.1, forward strand.
GTCTATAACAGTGTCATACCAGAGGCAGCTTTTGTTCTGTGTAAATATATTTCAGCGTCAGAGCGCCAGCTTTGTAGCCGTTGTTCACAACAAGTTTCTTTTTTTTTTTCTTTTTTTGGCTTCTACAGCTCTACAGCGTGTGTTTAAACTATCAAATTAGTTTCTGTTCTCCTTAATAGCAGAATAATGAGAGAGATATTGTTATAACTTTTATTGAAAGTCAAGTTTACACACAATCAGATTATTCTGCCTCTGGAAAAGCTCAGATGATGATGTCGAGGTTTTGGAGGTTTCTGATTGGCTAATTGACAACATTTGAGTTAATGTGAGGCACAGCTGTAGAATAGTATTAAAGGAAAAGCTCAAACACACTGCTTCCTTGTGTGACAACATGGGAAAATCAACAAGCCAGAATCAACACAAAAGCCAGATTACCATTAGCTGAATTACACTGGGAAAAGACTCATGTTTGGAGACATGTCCTGTTCTCTGATGGAGCTAAGATTGAACTGTTTGGGCATAATGAGCAGCGTTACATTTGGAGGACAAAGGGGAAATCAACAAGCCTAGAACACCATCCCAACTGTGAAGTAAGGGGGCGGCAGCATCATGTTGTGGGGCTGTTTTGCTGCAGGAGGGACTGGTCCACTTCACAGCATAGATGGCATCATGAAGACAGAACATTATGGAGAAATACTGAAGCAACATCTCAAGACATCAGCCAGGACATTAAAACTTGACCACAAATGGCTCTTCCAAACAGACCATGACCCTAAACATACTGCCAAATTAGTTCAATGTGCTTTAAGAACTACAGAGTGAATGTTTTGGAGTGGCCATCACAAAGCCCTGATCTCAATCCTATAGAAAATTTGTGGGCAGAGTTGAAAAAGCTTGTGCGAGCAAGACAACCTACAAATCTGACTCGGGTTACAGCAATTCTGTCAGGAGGAATGGGCCAAAATTCCAGCAAACTATTGTGAGAAGCTTGTGGAAGGAGACCCAAAACATTTGACCAAAGTTATACAGTTTAAAAGCAAAGCTAAAAAATACCAAGGAAATGTGTGTAAACTTTAGACTGTCTAGAAATTAATTAAAAAAATCTCAAAAAAAAGTCTCTTATTATTCTGGCATTTAGCAAATGTAAATCATTTAAGTAATCCTAACAGACCTAAAATAGTAAACGTTTACTATGATTTACCATCAGACTTTTTTTAATAGTTATGTTCCTTTTTGAGAGTGTATGTAAACTGCTTGTTTCAACTGTATACAGACACACACATATATATATATATATATATATATATACACATATATATATACAGTTAAAGTCAGAATTATTAGCCCCCTTCGATTTTTTTTCTTCTTTTTTTTTAATATTTTCCAAATGATGTGAGCAAGGAAATTTTCACAGTATGTCTGATAATATTTTTTCTTCTGGAGAAAAACTTATTTGTTTAATTTCAGCTAGAATAAAAGCAGTTTTGAATTTTTTATGAACCATTTTAGGGACAAAATTACTAGCCCCTTTAAGCTATATTTTTTTTCTCGATAATCTACAGAACAAACCATCATTATTCATTAACTTGCCTTATTACCCTAATCTGCCTAGTTAACTTAATTAACCTAGTTAAGCCTTTAAATGTCACTTTAAGCTGTATAGAAGTGCCTTAAAATATCTAGTAAAATATTATTTACAGTAATCCTGGTCAAGATAAAATAAATCAGTTATTAGAGATGAGTTATTAAAATTATTTTGTTCAGGAATGTGTTGAAAAAATCTGCTCTCCCTTGAACAGAAATTGGGGAAAAAATAAACAAACGGTCCAATTATTTAGGGGGGCTAATAATTCTGACTTCAACTATATATATGTATATATTCTGCTACTAGCTAGATTTTAAAATGGTTACATTTTTGAGCACTGATCCCATTCAGCTTGCCATTTGTCAAGAATATAGCCTTTTACATCAGATAAAAGCGCTCATGCCATTGAATATAACTGCAGATGGTGTGGACATGCAGATGGACACAGAATACATGCAGATCACAGCCACAGATACACCAAAACGCTTCATTTATTTCCTCGGATACATTTCTGGCATTTTAAGCCGACATATTGCACTTTGGTCCCTGGCTTTTGTTTTGATAACCGGCCAAAAAGAAGCGTTTCCAAAAAGCTGCTAGCAGAAGAGTGTGAGCGCGCAGACATCAGTCGGCTGGAGTGCAGGAGCTTCATTATCCATTCTGTGCGTGAGCTCCTGCTCCAGTAAACCGCCTCGTCTCTCATCTCCTCTCGCACGCTAAACGAGTAGGAATCAAATGATTCTGTCCACCCCAAAGACCCCAGCCGCGTTTGAAAACTCACTGTGCAATTATTTCCAGCTCGGCTCGCTTGGCAGGTATATACTGCGCTCTTTGTAGTCGATCGACTGTTTACGTTTGAACTCTCGAGGAATTTTCAGAAAGGCGTGTAATTATAACTCATTTTCATCTCAATTTAATGATTTTATTTAAATTAGAATATGCAGAGCAGCTCGCGCACTCAGTCGCTCTTTCATTCGGGCTCTACCGTTCTAACCGATCAGGGTTTAATTTTTGAATCTAATTTAATTTGATTAAAAAACACGAACTCTGCTGAGTCAAATTTGAACTGCTTTGAATCGACCTGAAGCAAGTCACATTGATGAAAAGGGGATGCTGAGGGAAAGTTGTGTTTGCTGTGTGTGTGTGTGTGTGTGTGTGTGTGTGTGTGTATATATATATATATATATATATATATATATATATATATATATATATATATATATATATATATATATATATATATATACATATATATATATATATATATATATACATTCACCGGCCACTTTATTAGGTACACCTGTCCAACTGCTTGTTTACACAAATTTCTAATCAGCCAATCACATGGCAACAACTTAATACATGTGGGCATGTAGACATAGTCAAGACGATCTGCTGGGTTTGACAATATTTGAATGGAATCTGAAGGAGCAATAAAATATAAATATTGAGAAGATCTCCTCTATAGTATGTTGTGCATTGTGCATTCAGCAGATCTTCGGGTTTGGTAGGAAGAGTTTTAGCTTAGCTTAGCATAATTCATTGAATCGGATTAGACCATTAGCCTCTCAAGTTTATATATATATATAGTGTACTGTTGGCGTGTATATATATATATATATATATATATATATATATATATATAGTGTTGGCGTGTATATATATATAATGTATATATGGCGTGTATATATATTGCGTGTATATAGCGTGTTGGCATGTGTATATATACATATATAGTGTTGGCGTGTATATATGTGTGTGTGTGTATATATATATATATATATATATATATATATATATATATATATATATATATATATATATATATATATATATATATATATTTATATATATAGTGTTGGCGTGTATATATGTATAGTGTATATATGGCGTGTATATATATATATATATAGTGTTGGCGTGTATATATGTATAGTTTATATATGGCTTGTATATATATATATATATAGCATGTATATAGCGTGTTGGCGTATATATATATATATATATATATATATATATATATATATATATATATATATATATATATATATATATATATATATATATATATATATATAGTCTTGGCGTGGGTTTCCTCCGGGTGCTCCGGTTTCCCCCACTGTCGAAACATATGCACTATAGGTGAATTGAGTAAACTTAATTGGTCGTAGTGTATTAGTGTGTGTGTGTGTGTGTGTGTGTGGATGAGAGTGTATGTGTGTTTCCCAATACTGGGTTGCAGCTGGAAGGGCATCTACTGCAAAAAAAATATGCTGGAATAGTTGGCGGTTCATTCCGCTGTTGCAACCTTTGATAAATCAGAGACTAAGCCAAATGAAAGAATGAATGAGTGAATGAAACATATTATGGTCATGCCTGCTACAATGATGGTGCGTTAGCAAAGTTCCTTGATTATTACACTACACTGAGAGTATAGTTCCTCATGTTATTTCAGCCTAGAAAATAGCAGCTTTTCTGTCAGTCTTAGTACACAACGTACTGTAACTGCAGAATAAATAGTCAAAAGTTTTTTGGGATTTTTTTAGAGTGAGATGCTAATGGTCTAATCTGAATCAATTTCCTATGCTAAGCTAAGCTAAAAGTGCTACCGCTAGACCCAGAGATCTGCTGAATAGATTAAAAAACTGTAGGAGTGCTGTAAAATGAGCCTATTTCTGCTATTTACATTAAAACACTTTGTTGCTGTGTGTGTTTACAGCACTGCGTGACAAAGCACGTGATCTGAACGCGACTTTGGGACTTCGGGATGGGACTTTAGAGAAAAGCGTGAACGAGATGAATGACGAGATCCAGGAAATGCTCGCAGAGCTCCGCAAACGCCAGCTCACCGGAAAGAAACACATGGCTGATGAAGAGCTCGGGTAAGACACTAACATTCACTCACACACTTTGAGTTTCTGTGTTTCCTGGGGACTTTCCACAAACATAAAGATTTGTATACTCTATAAACTACAGTTGAAACCAGTAGTTTACATACACTGCATAAAAAGGCACATAACCATTTTAAAAAAAGTCAGATGTTAATGTGACTAAACTTTTTCTCTTTTAGGTAAGTAAGGATGATCACATGTGTTTCTGTTCTGCTTAATAGCAGAATAATGAGAGAGAGATTGTTTGAGAAATTGTTATAACTCTTGTTGAAAGTCAAGTTTACACACAATCAGATTATTCTGCCTTTGGAAAAGCTCAGATGATGGTGTCGAGGTTTTGGACATTTCTGATTGGCTAATTGACAACATTTGAGTTAATGTGAGGCACAACTGTAGAATAGTATTGAAGGAAAAGCTCAAACACACTGCTTCCTTGTGTGACAACATGGGAAAATCAACAAGCCAGAATCAACACAAAAGCCAGATTACAATTTGCTGAATTACACTGGAAAAAGACTCATGTTTGGAGACATGTCCTGTGCTCTGATGGAGCTAAGATTGAACTGTTTGGCCATAATGAGCAGTGTTACATTTGGAGGACAAAGGGGAAATCAACAAGCCTAGAAAAACCATCCCAACTGTAAAGTATGGGGGCGGCAGCATCATGTTGTGGGGCTGTTTTGCTGCAGGAGGGACTGGTCCACTTCACAGCATAGATGGCATCATGAAGACAGAACATTATGGAGAAATACTGAAGCAACATCTCAAGACATCAGCCAGGACATTAAAACTTGACCACAAATAGTTCTTCCAAACAGACCATGACCCTCAGCACACTGCCAAATTAGTTCAAATGTGCTTTAAGGACTACAGAGGGAATGTTTTGGAGTGGCCATCACAAAGCCCTGATCTCAATCCTATAGAAAATTTGTGGGCAGAGTTGAAAAAGCTTGTGCGAGCAAGACAACCTACAAGTTGAAAAAGCTTGTGCGAGCAAGACAACCTACAAATGTGACTCGGTTACACCAATTCTGTCAGGAGGAATGAGCCTAAATTCCTGCAAAAATATTGTGAGAAGCTTGTGTAAGGAGACAAAACATTTGACCAAAGTCATACAGTTTAAAAGCAAAGCTAAAAAATAGCTAAAAATTTAGACTGTCTAGAAATTAATAAAAAAATTATCAAAAAAAAAAATCTCAAATTTTTCTGTCATTTAGCAAATGTAAATCATTTAATTAATTCTAACTGACCTAAAATAGTAAACGTTTAGCATGATTTACCATCAGACTTTTTTTTAAAAATGGTTATGTTCCTTTTTTTTACATAAGTTTACTCACTTAAGTAAATTTAACTAATCACTTTAAAAGCAACAAGTTTACTCATTTAAATTGAAATAATCACTCTAAACACAACAAGTTTACTCACTTAAGTAAATTCAACTAACCACTTTAAAAGTAAATTAAACTAATCAGTTTAAAGTAACAAGTTTACTCAAATTGAACAGATCACTTTAAAGCAACATGTTTACTCATTCATTTTCTTGTCGGCTTAGTCCCTTTATTAATCCGGGGTTCGCCACAGCGGAATGAACCGCCAACTTATCCAGCAAGTTTTTACACAGCGGATGCCCTTCCAGCCGCAACCCATCTCTGGGAATCATCCACACACATATTCACACACACACTCATACACTACGGACAATTTAGCCTACCCAATTCCCCTGTACCGCATGTCTTTGGACTGTGGGGGAAACCGGAGCACCCGGAGGAAACCCACGCGAAGACAGGGAGAACATGCAAACTCCACACAGAAACGCCAACTGAGCCGAGGTTCGAAATGGTGACCCAGCGACCTTCTAGCTGTGAGGCGATAGCACTACCTACTGCACCACTGCCTCGCCCCACGTGTACTCACTTAAGTAAATTCAACTAATCGCTTTAAAAGCAACAGGTTTACTCAAAACCTGAGTAAACCTGAGTAAACCTGAGTAAACCTGAGTAAACCTGTTGCTTTTAAAGCGATTAGTTGAATTTACTTAAGTGAATTTAACTAATCACTTTAAAAGTAAGAGGTTTACTTTGTTTTTACTTTTCGTTTTTTAAGCGCAGTCAACTGATCACTTTTAATTATTAATAATATTTGCATGTTTTAAAATAAAAACAACTAATTGCTTTTGCATTCAAATAATCGCGTTAAAAGCAACTGGTTTGCTCACTTCTTAAAGTCAACTGATTGCTTTTACAGTGTATTGAACCGTCATTGTGTATACTGTTAAACAGCATACAAAAGAGCAAAAATCTAATCATCAATCAGTCAACAATGCTTAAGTGGTTATTTTCTCCCCATCATGCTGCAGTAAAACTCCAGAAGCTGTCACTTCTGCACTGTCACAAATGTGGATGTTTTTCAATGATGAATAAATAATAGAGTTGATGAGTAACGATCCTATGAATATACAGCACGATATACTCGCACAAAGAGCAGCAGAAGCGAAGGAGCGAGCGGTGAGGATGCCGTTCAGGCTCAGGTTGGAATAATTGTTTTGGTGGCATTATGTTTCTCAGTAGCATTTTGTGGTTCACTGGATCGCAGCTCAAATGAAGAAAGTTTCTCTTTCTTATGTAAAATCGTAATGAACTAATTAAAAGTTGCCTGGGGTTGGGCGGGGGGAGGAATATTACACCAGCCTAATCAAATTACTCCTGTAATGGATTCCTGGGTCTGTGCGCTTATGAGAGAACAGAGAGAGACACCTAGAGGAGTGACGGAGTAAAGCTGGAGCTCGTGCTGTTTCAGAGCTGCTGCTGATGCTTAGGGCTGCACAATATATCTGCATCAATATCGCAATGTGCACATCTGTCTGCAATGTCGAATCTGGATTATAGTTTAATAGGAGTTTATATTAAGATGTGAGTAATTGCTAAATTTAACCATGAAGTCGCCAAAAATTGTGTCGTTTGTATGTGTTTTAAGGCCTTTCAAGCCAGTTTAAAGCATTTACATTTTTGTGACTTCTTCAAAGATTCAACAGATTTTACAGTGTTGTTTATTTTACATTTAATTATTCAATTTGTCTACCTGAATACTGTTAGACTACTAAAAAAAACAAAGTATTTGTTTTATTTGCAGCTTTGCTTTACTGCATGCACTGAAGCTCGTAATTTGGTTTATTATACTGTATGCAGATGTGCTCTACTACAAAATCATCCTGTTATCATCCAAAATAGTCCTTAAGTTATTCAATATTTCCAAATAGAGCTATTCATTTCTATGCAATTCATTTAACTATTCAGTTAAAGTTACACTCAATATGGCGGGTCGGTGGGGTGTTAATGTCAAGTCCTGCTTATTTGTGTTATTTCGGCTAGAATAAAAGCAGTTTTTAATTTTAAACTATTTTAAGGTCAATACTGTTCAACCCAGGCTCATTCTGGAAACGTAGCCCCACAGATGTTTCTGGAGATCGCGAAATACGTCCTGGGATGTACGTATTTGTGCAGTTTTTGTTTTCGTGAATCCACTGCTGTGCATGCTTTTTCACGTCTTGAACGCCTCTCGCGAGCGCGCGCTGTTCGTGCCTGCGCTGTTCTCGCATAAAAAGCCGCCGGAGGCCGTTGTCGTGCAACCGTCTGTCCGACTGACTCAATGACTGATTGATTGACTGGGCGGCCGGCCAATCGGCTGACCCAGCCACCCTCCTCCTCCTCCTCCTTCTTCCCTAAACCCAAGCGACGATTTACAAAAGCCGTAAATAAAAAAAGAAAAGCCCTCGTCTGATTTTGACCGTGTTTTTAGATTTCAACGCATTCTCGCCTCGTTATTACAGGAGAATTTCTGATGCATATAAAGGAACTTTTATAATGTAATCACTATATAATCTGCCACTATTAAAATATAGAAATACACTGTTAAAACATATAAAAATACATTCAAGTGATGCAGAGGAAAACACACAGACAAGCAGGGCCTTGTAATTGACGAAAACACACAGGCATACAGGGCCTTATAATTGAGGGCCTTACGGCCTTGAGGCATGGCAGGTCATGCGGTGAAGTAAAAACATTCAGACCGCATATGCAATACATTTAGACAAATGTATGTATTGACCAAGACAAAAACAATCCTCGACAAAATAGCATACATAAGGAGAATCATTTAGAAAGTCAGAAAAACATACAGCCATAAATTCAAAAAGCTAGAATACTATTGGAGCCGGGAAATGGCGTGATGCTACACGACATGTCATGATGACAATGGGAAAAAACTGTATATAAACTGTGGGTTTTTGAACATTGGAAAAAGGAGAGAGATCGATCGACCAACTCTGCTGTAACAATAAACTGCTTCAACTTGACAACTTCGAAGACCTCGGCTTCTTTTTTGAAACTTGAAAGATGTTTGTCGAGATCCAGCGCAACTTTCCACAACATTATGAACTCGTTCGCTTTAGTTTTTGGATTCTGTTTTTTGTCTTACCTGATTTCTGGGAACGCTCTTCTCCGGACTCGAACCCGGTCGTCAAATGCAGCCGGCTCCTCCTCCTCCGGGCCTCCGCCGACTTAACAAGACGAGCTAGCCGGACAAACTGGTTGCTGCGGGAAAGCCCTCAACAAGGAGGAGGTGAGCCGTCAGCCCAGCCGGCGAGCACGAAGAGGAGCGGCCTCACATCGCCCCGTAGCGTTTGCTTGAAAAAAACAAAATACAGCCATACATACCTCCGGCCACGTAAATCCCGGTCTCCAGAAACGTCGGCGGGGCTACGTTTTCAGAATGAGCTTGGGTTGATATTATTAGCCTCCTATTTGTTTTGGATTGTCTACAGAACAAACCACTGTTATACAATGACTTGCCTAATTACCCTAACTTGCCTAATTAACCTAGCCTGGTTCACTACAGGAAGGCACAGGATCTCAGGATTATCAAAACATGCATATTTATTATCAATACACTCACACGAACAGACACAGGAAGAACATGGGGTGAAGACGGACATCAGCTTAGCGAATACCGGACAAGGACTGAATGAAATTAAGGGGTGTATACACATGAACATTCATTCATTCATTCATTCATTCATTTTCTTGTCGGCTTAGTACCTTTATTAATCCGGGGTCGCCACAGCGGAATGAACCGCCAACTTATCCAGCAAGTTTTTACACAGCGGATGCCCTTCCAGCCGCATTCACACACACACACTACAGACAATTTAGCCTACCCAATTCACCTGTACCGCATGTGTTTGGACTGTGGGGGAAACCGGAGCACCCGGAGGAAACCCACGTGAAGGCAGGGAGAACATGCAAACTCCATACAGAAACGCCAACTGAGCCGAGGTTCGAACCAGCGACCTTCTTGCTGTGAGACGACAGCACGACATACTGCGCCACCGCCTCGCCTACACATGAACATGATGACTATAATTATATAAACACATATAAACACAGGTGAAGGTGATGAACATAATGATATGGCGGGAACACACATCATGGTTGAGGTCACATGATGAAAACAAACACACAAGCGAAACTGGTTGTGACAAACACAAAGCCTTATATTATATTATGTACTGTCATCATGGCAAAGAAAATGAATTATCAAAGCTATTATGTTTAGAAATGTGTTGCGAATGGCGAATAGTTCTGACATCACCTGTAAATACATAAATCCTTCAGCGGTACTGAAGCGGCTTGTCTGTGTGTACTGTCAGTGTCTCACCGTGTCTCTCTGTGTGTGTGTGTGTGTGTGTGTGTGTGTGTGTGTTTAGGGCTGCGGAGGCTCTCTTGTCCCGCGTGAAGCGCTTGTTTGGAGACCCACAGCAGGCCACGGCGGACCTGAAGCAGGAGGTGGGACAGAAGATGAGCGACCACAAGCTGAAGCTGCAGGAGGCGCAGGAGCTGCTGGAGGAGGCACTCACACACACCAGACAGGCTGAAGACCTGACTCTCAACAACCAGCTCAAACTGCAGCATCTGCAGGTGCACACACACGTTCATACACACACGTTTATACACTCACTGACAGACGGATGCTGATACACACAGACAGACACACATACATACTACACACACACTGTACTCACACTTTTATCCACACATACATACTATACACACACTGTACACACATAGATTCATACACACACAAAGACAGACACATACATACTACACACACTGTACACACACGTTCATACACACAAATAGACACACACAGGTTCATACACACACACACACACACACACACATACATACATACTGTACATACACAAATGCTGTACACACACAAACTGTACACACACACACATACTGCACACATACATACTGTACAAACACATACTGTACACCAAACACACATATACAGTCACACACACACACATTCATACACAAATACACACTCACATACTGTACACACACAAACTTACGTACGTACACTCATATATACACAGAGAGTCAGACACACACACACACACTCACATAACACACACACACAAACATGCACAAACTCGTATATGCATACACACACAGAGACACACACACAAAACATGCACACACACACACACACTCATGCAATGAGTCACATTACACACAAACTCACACATACAAACACACACACATT
>NC_141040.1:2070000-2090000 GCF_052040795.2 Danio rerio
TGCTCTTGTAGAGGTGTGATTATGACGTAGTGCCTGTTGTTGGTGTCCCGAGGGGAAATGCTCTTGCTGACACCAGACAACAGCTCATCAAACTGGGCTTGGTTAAGTCAGAAGCACCCCTGGAAGCTTCCATCATCCTAGTAAAGTTGATAAGTAGTTGATAAACTCATGGCGCCGAACAAATATACGCTGTTTATCAGCCTTCCTAAAGCACATCGACACAGATACTCCCTCAATAATATCCATGTTAGCCATTTAGCAATGAAGCTAGAGTCACCAGCAGGGCTTAATTTGTGCCGGAACACATTTTGTCCCGGCACCTCTGAAATCTGATCAGTTACTTCATTTTACCGATCCCCCTCCTCAACCACCCTCCTCCGCCATCCGCTGTTCACTTTCACTTTCTTCCGCAACTCCCCAATCCTCTTCACGTTTGTCCATGACACCCCCAGCCCACTCACTTTCGTCCGTGACACCCCTCCGCCATCCACCGCACCAACCCCACATCCAGCCCATGTTTGGCCATTGTCTGGAAGCCATATTTGGTGTACCACATAGCAAATGTTTTCTGGTCCAGCAATAACTTTTCCCTTGGCCCAAGTACAGCAAAGTATGACGGTCCTGAAATGGCCCATATCTGAATTAAAGACAAGGGCCACACATGGGCTATATCCGGCCCATTTGCAAATAGACATCCTGCGGTGCATGAGGTGGCACGAATGAAGCAGCGAGAGTTGGAAAATCTAAACTTCAGCGGACATTCTTGTCTCGTTAACCAATCATGAGCTTGCTCTTGTAGGGGTGTGATTATGACGTAGTGCCTGTTGTTGGTTTCCCATGGGAAAATCCTTGCCGACACAGGACAACAGCTCATCAAACTGGGCTTGGTTAAGTCAGAAGCACCCCTGGAAGCTTCCATCCTTGTAAAGTTTCTGCAGGAGTTGATAAACTCATGGCGCCGAACAAATATACGTTGTTTATCAGCCTTCCTAAAGCACATCAACACAGCTACTCCCTCAATAAAATCCATTTAGCAACGTAGCTAGTCACCAGGCAGACAGAAGCCCTGCCCATGATGCGAATCCACTTCTATTGTGAAGTGAGTTTGACGTGTGAATTAAACGAGTAAACTCAAAATGTTTGCGCATCTATTTACTAATGAATTGTGGGATTTATATGCACGTGCCACGTCTGACTCAACTTAAAATTGTAAGACAACTTGCTGCTGAGCAATTCTTTTATGAATCAACTTAAATGGAGTCAAGTGTAGTGCTTGGGTTAAAAGTTGAGTCAACTAAAACAAAAGCTGTGCACAAAGTTGCCTTATAATTTTAAGTTTGGGTTAGTCTTTTTACAGTAAGCACACAGTGTTTTTTATTAATCTGGCATCCTTGTGTTGTGTATGATGGTAGATATGGCGCTGAAGATCCAGGCTACTAAGCTGAAGGCGGCCGAAGCCAACGACACGGCGCTGGACGTCCTGAATCGGCTGAAGGACATGAACCTCAACCTGATGGGCTTGAAGAAAAACTACGACAAGCTGGAGGACGACGTCAGGAAAACCAACAACCTGATCAAAGACCCCGAGAAAAACAGTACGAAAGCCCTCGCTGTAGAGACAAACAGCTGCATGCTTCATCAGGATTTGATTGCTTAATTGAAATGTTGGTGTTACAAGATCACTTAAATGCTTGTTTCCTATTTTTCCCCCTCCCCTCATTTGATTTTGAACGTCAACAGCAATAAGTATGTATACACGATCTCCTTCTTTCATCTGAGTGAATGGTTCCCCGAGGCTCCAGCATGGTGCTTTTATGCATGCACAGAGAGAGAGAGTGTGTTTTCCCACCGCGCCGTTTCTCCCTTCTTTGTTTCAGGCCGACAGGATTAAACGCAGCCTCTGAAAGCTTCACTAAGCTTGTTATCCTAATGAGCGCTTTAGCTAATTACAGATGGAAACTCTGGCGTTTTTTTCCCCCCTTCTCATCTTCTCTTTTGAAATAACAGCTCCGTGTCTTTGGCTTCCTACGCTGCAAATGACAGATATATAACATGTCCCTTTTTCTCTCCCTGCTTTGAGAAGTCCTTTCTAGTCTCTCTCTTGTTTTAGAGCCTTTCATTCTCCGTCATTAGCTGTGTTTCCATCCACTCGTTTATATGCATGTTTTGGACTATGCCAACAAAAAAAATTGATGGAAACATTAATATGTGTATGCATTTTAATTATTTACATCTAAATAAGATCAACTTTTTGTTTAATGCAAGTAAACAACAGCTAAAGTCAACGTTTGTAGTCTATTATCTTTTTTAAATATTTCCCAAACAATGTTTATTTGAGAAAGAAATTATTCACAGTATTACCTCAAACATTTTTTCTTGTGTAGAAATGCTTATTAATTTTATTTCAGCTAGAATAAAAGCGGTTTTTAATTTATTTATACTAATATTATTAGACTCCTTAAGCCAGGGGTGTCCAAACACGTTGTCCTGCATGGTTTAGCTCCAACTTCCTTCAACACACCTGCCTGGAAGTTTCTAGTACACCTAGAAAGAGCTTGATTAGCTGGTTCAGTTTAATTGTGTTGGCACTAAAATATGCAGGACACTGGCTCTCCAGGACTGAGTTTGAGCACCCCTGCCTTAAGCTATACACTACCTGACAAAAGTCTTGTTGTGGATCCCAGCTGTAAGAGCTACAAATAACACCTTGACTTCTAGATCATTTGGGAATGTCAGAAGGTGGATTTTTCCTATGAATCATCTGTTGATCTGCATCCCAATCATCACTAATACTGCAGAAGACCTACTGGAACCCACATGGACCCAAGATTCTCACAGAAATCAGTCAAGTTTGGTGAAGGAGAAATCATGGTTTGGGGTTGCATTCAGTATGGGGGCATGCGAGAGATGTGCAGAGTGGATGATCAACATCAACAGCCTGAGGTATCAAGACATTTGTGCTGCCCATTACATTACAAACCACAGGAGAGGGACAATTCTCCAGCAGGATAGCGCTCCTGCTCATACTTCTGCCTCCACATCAAAGCTCCTGAAAGCAAAAACGGTCAAGGTGCTCCAGGATTGGCCAGCCCAGTCACCAGACATGAACATTATTGAGCATGTCTGGGGTAAGATGAAGGAGGAGGTGTTGAAGATGAATCCAAAGGATCTTGATGAGCTCTGGGAGTCCTGCTGAACGCTTTCTTTGCCATTCCAGATGACTTTATTAATCAGTGATTTGAGTCAGTGCAGAGATGTATGGATGCAGTCCTCCAAGCTCATGATGGAGTCAGACACAATATTCATTCTGTCTCCACTGCAGCAGGACTTTATATTCTATACTGGACATTATTTCTGTTCAGTGATGAGACTTTAGTCTGAGCAGAGTCAGATCTTACTGTCCTAATTAAATCATTAGCAATCAAGGCATGATCATATTTTATTTTGGTCCAATAAGTGTAATCTAGAGGCCTTTGCCTTTTATATAAGCCTCTTCTGATACCAAATGATCAACTAGAAGTAAAGTTATTATTTGCTGTTCCTAAAACTTGGATAGGCCACAAGACTTTTGTTAGGTATTGTACATTTTTTTTTGGATTGTCTAAAAAATAAACCACTGTTCTACAATGACTTGCCTAATAGCCCTAACATGTCTAATTAACCTAATTAAGCTTTGAAATGTCACTTTGAGCTGAATACTAGTCTCTTGAAGAATATCTATTCAAATATTATGTGCTGTAATCATGGCAAAGATAAAAGAAATCGGTTATTAAAACTAATATGTTTAGAAATGTGTCCTTCGTTAAGCAGGATTTGAGGAAAATATACAGGGGGTCTAATAATTCTGACTTCAACTGTACGATCAAAACACATTTACTGAAAAAATTTCATCATGTGCATAAAAATAATCATGTGATTATGTTTTAAAAAATAATATAAATAGCAGAAAATGACAATATAGTTTGAATATTAAAATTGTAGTACATGAGAAAGAAGTAACGACTGTTATGCTGCGTTTACTCCAGATGCGGAAGAAGTGTCAATCGCGGGTGATTTACATGTTAAGTCTATGCAAAGACACGAATAGACAACCTGGCAGCGCGAATGAAGCGGCGCAAGTTGATCGTTTTGCGTTATTGACGCATTTAATGCACAAATCGCGTTTAGCGCGAAACGCTCGAGGTCGAAAATTTGAACTTCAGCGAACATTCGCGCCGCATTAATTAATCAGGAGCTCACTCATGTGGGGGCGTGATTATGACGTGGCGCCTGTTGTTGGTGTCTCGGGGGAAAATACTCCTGCACACACGACAACAGTTCATCAAACTGGGCTCAGCTCAGTCAGAAGCAATGCTGAAAGCCTCCATCATCCAGGTTAAGTTTCTGAAGGAGTTGATAAACTCACAGAGCTGGGCGCACCTCTGAAAGGATGTAGTGGACTCAGACACGGCTCCAAACAAATTGACGCTGTTTTTCAGCCTTCAAAAAGCACATAAACACAGTTATTCTCTCAATAAAACTCATGTTAGCCATTTAACAATGAAGCTAGAGTCACCGGGCAGACAGAAGCCCTGCCCATGACGGGAATCCGTGTCTATTGCTCAGCGAATTTGACACGCGAATGGAGTAAACTCAAAATGTACACGCTTCTATTTACACGCGAATAGCAGGATTTATTTACGCATTCTGCGTGTGATGTGAACACAGCTTTAGTTCGTCATCACCATGCTTCAGTATAATTTTATTATTGCTCCCTCCAGAACTGTCTTGAGCATCTCTTTGCGCTCCCAAAGACGTCTCACGCCACCGCATTGCGTTCATTGCGTTTGTCTTTGTCTTCTGAGGCGCAACTCATTTATTACAGAAGAACAAAACACCACAGTGGCTTCTCCAAACACACTAAACTACACTTCTCTGATCAATATTTGCTCCAGTTTATCAGGAAGTGATGATTTTCTTTTCTTTTGTTTCTCATTGACTGGAAACGCTGCTTTATTCTCAAATCTTTTATGTGATGTTACATTTTTATTGGCATCTTTGGATGGAAACGTAGCTATTTACATCTACGCTATGGAGCATGTTCCTAATGCCATGTGTGTTTGACTCTGGATTTCTGGTTTGCTGGGCTTAATGTGTGCGATGGTGTCTGTAGTTCATGCAGCAGGCGCCAAAGTGAAGGATCTGGAGAATGAAGCCGACAGGCTGATGGAGAAGCTGAAGCCCATTCAGGAGCTGCAGGACAACCTGAAGAAAAACATCTCGCAGATTAAAGAACTCATCAACCAGGCACGCAAGCAGGCCAACTCTGTGAGTACTGCGCTGAGCACTCGTGAGCAATACTGACACCCACAGGCCTCTCTACAAATAAAAACACACAATATTTTTATGGCTGTTTCTGGTGGACACAATCATGCCTCGTTTCCACTGACTGGTACAGTAGGGTACGGTTCGGGTCGGTACGGGTCACCTTTATCAGGCTTGCGTTTCCACCACAAAGGGTACCCTTTTGGTGGGCGTGGTGTACGGCAGAAAGTTTCAGTCAACGTCATGCTCGCTCAAATAAATGTCTACAGTAAAGCTGTACGGGTCGTTCACATATCATAATGAGCAGCACTTCTCACAAAACAGATGCTTTATACACATAAATACTTGTTTATAAATGTTTATTACTAACCTTTCTATGAACATGAGTTGATTATAGCTGCTGATCAATGACAGTGCGAAATAGATACATAAATGCACCATATATGAACACATACAGCCTCTTACAGTCTACGATATATTATTAATTACGGAAAAACTACACACAGCAGACATTTAGTACTTATTTGAGTTCAAAAACACACGCAATATAGCCAGCAGTCAGCGCAAACCTCTCATCTGTGTCTGTAATCTTCACCAGCACATGTAAGCCCTGTTAGAGAGTCATTCTGTCATTCCTTGTTCATATTAGTTCAAAAGGCGAAGATAAACATGGCAGTTTGTTCATGATTAGGTCGCTAAAACAATTTTGCTCCTGTGTTTTGACGGCTTCTCTTTTTTTTCGCGTTTCACTCTCGCTTCATTCTCGCGCTTGTCCTTTTTCCTGAATAGATCAAATGACGGAGACACTTCAGTAATCACACACAAGCTATTATCATCAGCTCAAGAAGTTCGTCATATCATATATAGAAGCGATCGCAAGCTCCCAGAAGAAAGCAAATACACTCGCACTTTTAGACAGGCTCGTAAAACAACTACAGGACACGGCAGATTTTTCTTCTTGGCTTTGTGTCTGTTCATCAAGACGACGACAAGGTTTGTTTGAGCCCGGGTCATCCATGGCTCGTTATTAAATGCATGTAGTATTTTCATGTAATGTCTCGGCTTTGTTTTAAAAAAACATGGCGGATCCTTTGTTTACATTGTGTGTAGCTCCACGAGCTCGTGACGTATCTCTAACCGATTCGGCTGCGCGTGTAGATCCACCTTTTGGTACTCTTTCTCCCGTTTGGTACCCTTTCGAAATGGTGCTGAAAAAAAGTGGTACGGTACAGTTTGGTTCGGTACGCTTTTTGACAGTGGAAACGGCCATAAAACCAAACCGTACCATACCACTCAGTGGAAACGGGCCATAGATATTTACATTAGATGTCGCCTGGCCTATTGTTGTCTATTGGACGGAATGCGTCAATAGCGCCGCCATCTTGGTACAGGGTAGCGCTCCTTTGAATTGAATGCGGGACCAAGTTACAGTGGAGGACTGTGGCCATCCAAAGCCAGAGATATACACATATACACATATATCTGTGATCGGGAGTTTTCCTGGATGTTAGTATGCAATTTTTTTTTCTAATTACGAAACTTATAATTTTACATCACTTTTCTACATTGATGGATCAGTGACCGCACGGGCATTCCTGACAAGAAGCTGGTGTTTGTGTGTACAGAAATGTACTTTCCACCCTCCCTGTTAAATCTGATCTAATCATGTCCTGAACACAGCTCCTCTCCTGCTTTCACTTCTCATACTGACGGAGGGAGCGATTCGTTTGTGAATGAATCCCCCGAATGACTCTTTCACTAACGTTAGGCGACAATAATACAAGTTTCTGGCAGCGCAGCATCTCATTGTCATATTTCTTTTGCATTGTTTGCTGATTTTATTCAGCAAAACTAGCATAAGCCGAGTGTTTAGTGCGAGTTGGAGCTGCCTTGCCGTATGGTGAATGCAGTAAGTGACTGTTATCATCAATAACGTTACCTGATTAGCACAAAAGTTCAGAACATCCAAAAACAGAAAAATTTTTTAATCTTACCTATGAAATGTTCTGCCTTTGTGCTTTGTTTTCTTTGTTTGCTCGTTACTACACCCGTAGACAGCGCTAAAGTGCATCTTCACGTAATAACACTGTGCGGTTGAATGACACTTGTCCTGGGAGCACTGTACCAATGTGGCGGCGCTATTGACGCATGCTCAGGGTCCCTATGCGATATCTAGTGTATATATCTATGAAATCGGGCCATCAGACTTCATTTTTGTGTGGTGTTAACAATGTTAAGCATGTCCTGTGAACCGCAGATTAAGGTGTCTGTGTCGTCCGGTGGAGACTGCATCCGCACCTACCGGCCAGAGATCAAGAAGGGCCGCTACAACACCATCATCCTCCACCTCAAGACCCTCGCTGCCGATAACCTGCTCTTCTACCTGGGATCCGCCAAATACGTGAGTGTCAAACTGTTCAGATTCAGGTGTACACAGCTCTGCAGTACACTGTCCCCTGCTGAAAAATCCAGCTTAAACCAGCCTAGGCTGGTTAGCTGGTTTTAGCTGGTCGACCAGGCTGGTTTAAGAGGGGTTTTGGCCATTTCCAGGCTGGTTTCCAGCCATTTCCAGCCTGGTCTTAGCTGGTCAGGCTGGAAAATGACCAGCTAAATCCAGCTAAAACCAGCTTGATCAGCCTGGTTTAAGCTGGACATAGCTGGGTTTGGCTGGGCTCCCAGCCTGGCTAAGCTGGTCAAGCTGGTTTTAGCTGGTCATCTCCCAGCCTGACCAGCTAAGACCAGGCTGGAAATGGCTGAAAACCAGCCTGGAAATGGCCAAAACCCCTCTAAAACCAGCCTGGTCAACCAGCCAACCAGCCTAGGCTGGTTTAAGCTGTTTTTTTCAGCAGGGTCAACATTCATTCAACATTTTCCTTCAGCTTAGTCCCTTTGTTCATTAGGGGCCGCCACAGCGGAATGAACCACCAACTATTCCAACATATGTTTTACACAGCGGATGCCCTTCCAGATGCAACCCAGTACTGGGAAACACCCATACACACTCATTCACACTACAGCTATTTTAGTTTATTAAATTTGTCTGATATTTGTAAATATGTTAGCTGAGTAGCAGTATATAATCAAAAAAATAAGGTGATTTTCTACAAATGAAGCATGAGCACACATTGTTTTGCACCCCATAAACACAACCAAGCCTTAAAAATACACTCTGGACCACCCCTTTAAAGAGGACAGAATGGTAAAATACAGGTTTGCTCTGGAGTCGATGACAGCATTTTCCTCCACAGCCGCTAATAAACATCTGCTGCCCGAGGCTAAGAGAAAGAAATAATCAGAGCTCAAGAAGTCCTGTTTGTGTAGCTCTGCATTCACTGATTGTGTGTGTGTGTGTAGGTGGATTTCTTGGCCATCGAGATGCGTAAGGGGAAGGTGAACTTCCTGTGGGATGTGGGGTCAGGGGTCGGCCGAGTGGAATATCCAGATCTGATCATCAACGATGGAAACTGGCACCGAATCGAAGCCTCACGGTAATTCAAGAGGTCACACACAGCATGAGCTGAAAACTGCACCGCTGCAAATCATTCACACATGTTCATTCAGCGTTTTATCATCCATTAGCCATCCATAAAACAAGATACCGTATATTCACCCTCTGGTGAAATTTTTATTCTTTTCAAAATATGGTTGAAGTCAGAGTTATTCGCCCTCCATTTTAATATATTTTTCTTTTTCGATTATTTCACAAATAAAGTTTAACAGAGCAAGGATTTTTCACAGCATTTCCTATAATATCTTTTCTTCTGGAGAAAGTCTTATTTGTTCTATTTTGTCTAGAATAAAAGCAGCTTTTTAAAGCATTTTAAGGTCAATATTATTAGCCACCTTAAGCAATATTTGTTTTCAATTGTCTACAGAACAAACACTCATTTTACAATGTCTTGCCCAATTAATCGAAGCTAAGTTAAACCTTTTACTGTCACTTTAAGCTGAACACTAGTATCTTACTAAATATCTAGTCAAATATCTGTACAGTCATCATGGCAAAGACAAAAGAAATCAGGGTAACACTTTATAATAACTACACACTATAAATCATTTATAAAGCATTAACAAATAGTGAATTCATCATCTGTTAAGCATTAACTCTACATTAATAAACGTTAGTAAGCAGTTTATAACTGCAGCTACAAATGCTCTGTTCTTGACTTATAACCACATTTAAAATGTGCTTAATAACTGTATTTTCATACTTCGTAAATGATTTATTTTTCATTACTAAATTAATTATCGCATTATTTACAAGCCATTTGTATTTAAGAGTAGTTGAGGGTTTTTAGGATCATTCAGAATGAGTTAGTAAACTATTAATAAACTATTGAAATCAACGTTTATGTCTTATTATTCAGGCATATACTAATAGTTTACTAATATGTTATAAATGCTTTATTAACTTAACTTCATGCAGTTTTGTGACCTAATCTAAAGTGAGGACTATTCATGCTTCATCTTTTCTAAAATGTAAAATTACAGTACAGTTTAAACATTGCTGAATAGCAGTAGTTTCAAAATACAACAAAACTGGATAGAACAACAATATAATAGGTAAACAATGTAATAAAATGTAATGTTTAAACTCTACAGTGAACTCAAATTACGTGAATGGCGCGGGGCGAATTGAGCGTTTTACCCGTTTGACGTGCTTAACAAGCGTTTTGCGCGAATCTCTCGAGTTCGAAAATCTAAACTTGAGCGTACATTCGCGCCGCGTTAACCAATCAGAAGCATGCCCTTGTGGGGGCGTGATTGTGACGTAGAACCTGTTGTCATCAAACTCGGCTTGGCTCAGTCAGAAGCACCGCTGAAAGCCTCCATCATCCAAGTTAAGTTTCTGGAGGAGTTTATGAGCTTAAAGAGCTGGATGCACCTCTGAAAGCATGTAGTGGACTCAGACACGGTCCTAAACGTATCGACGCTGTTTTTCAGTCTTCATAAAGCACATAAACACTATTATTTTCTTCATAAAATCCATGTTAGCCATTTAGCTATGAAGCTAGAGTCTTCGGGCTGACAGAGCCCTGCCCATCACGCAAATCCGCGTCTGTTTTGACAGGCGAATGAAGCGAGGTTTGACGCACGAATGAAGCAAGTAACCTCAAATGTTCGCGGAAAATTTTTTTTACGCGGAAATAGCGCGATTTATCCGCGCGTTCCGCGTCTGGTGTGAACACAGCATCATTCACTACGGACAATTTAGCCTACCCAATTCACCTGCACCGCATGTCTTTGGACTGTGGGGGAAACCCACGCGAACACAGGGAGCACATGCAAACTCCACACAGAAACGCCAACTGAGCCGAGGTTCGAACCAGCGACCTTCTTGCTGTGAGGCGACAGCACTACCTACTGCGCCACTGCCTCGCCTAACTATAAAACTATTCAAATACTTAAATCACAGACAAATCCAAACACCCAACACAAGCGAGCTGCGCTCCTGACCAGATCAGCTCGATGACGTATAATGTCTCCGGCACCGCCGGCAGTCCCATTTAGCAACTTGATAGTCTTTTTAAAGAAGCATAACCGATTTAAAAAATCAAAAGTGTGCTTTAACTGATGTAATTTATGTCGTAGAAGAAAGCGTGAAAGTATCTTGAGTTTGTGTTAGCCACGAACCTTATTTAAGCGATTTTACTGAAACCCCATTCAAAAAACCCATTGACTTTGGGATGAGGGAACCGGAACGGCTAAAATGCTAACTCGCTTCCTGGTTTTTGCATACAAATTGATGTCATAGTTCCTCCACTCTATTGTCCTGTTGGTGTTGTCCCGTATTGCTATTATTCAATTATATGATTAAACATTGGTCTTACTGTTGTGCAGTATTGGTCTGAACGGCAGTATCTCAGTCCGTGCGCTCGAGGGACCCAAAACAGGCATCTTACCTTCACTCAGAAGTGCAAAAGCACCGGAGACCTACACTGTGCTGGACGTGGACCAGAACGCTTACCTGTTTGTCGGAGGCATGCTGGGATCAGTGAAGGTGAGACTACAGCAATCCACAGCTCTGCTTCATTAGTGTTTAGTTTTCCAGTACACATACATGAGCAATATCAAGCTCATAACACTGCGATTGTGTATCAGCACTGCAGGCCGAGTGCTGTAGGTAATCACAGCAGTGCTGATATACAGCCATACCGCTGTGTTGTGAGTGTGATATTGCATTTTTACTACAGCTCAAGCCATGTCCTGTTAAAATTAAAAAGTACCACGGTGTCAGTGTGTTTTAAATATTTATTTAGAAATTTGTGCAAATGTGAAATACATTTCAGTTCTTTGTGTATATGTGTCTGTGTGTGTGTGTGTGTGTGTGTGTGTGTAGAAAGCAGATGCTGTGAAAACCACCACATTCTCAGGCTGTATGGGTGAGACGTCTCTGGATGGAAAGCCCATCGGCCTCTGGAACTACAGAGAGAGAGACGGGGACTGTGCTGGATGTGTTGTCAGGTGAGCCAACAACACACCAAACGACATGCTTGAGTGTGTGTGTGTCTTCTTGTGTGCATGTATGTGTGCTTGTGTGTGTATATGAGTCAGTGTAAATAGGTTTGTGTTTGCATGTGTCTGTAGGTGTGTATGTATTTGTGCACACGTGTATGTAGGTGTGTGCATGTCTTTGTTTGTGTGTCTGCATGATTGTGTGTGTCAGTGTGTATGTGCATTTGTGTGCACACGTGTATGTGTAATGAGAGGAAAATGCAGGATGATGTACAGGGTGGGCCATTTATATTGATACACCTTAATAAAATGGGAATGGTTGGTGATATTAGCGTCCTGTTTGTGGCACATTAGTATATGTGAGGGGGCAAACATTTCAAGATGGGTGGTGACCATGGTGGCCATTTTAAAGTCGGCCATATTGGATCCAACTTTTGTTTTTTCAATAGAAAGAGGGTCATGTAACACGTCAAACTTATTGGAAATTATTCAAGAAAAACAATTGTGTGCTTGGTTTTAACAAAACATTATTCTTTCATTATAAAATGTGTTTAATGTGCTGCCCATTGTGTTGGATTGTCAATGCAACCCTCTTCTCCCACTCTTCACACACTAATAGCAACACCACAGGAGAAATGCCAGCACAGGCTTCCAGTATCCGTAGTTTCAGGTGCTGCACATCTTGTATCTTCACACCATAGACAACACAGATAGTGTGGCCATTCTTTATCAATGGAAACCTCAAGGTCACTGGATATTTTTCAGTGCTACATGATGATGTGTTTCCCTCTTTATGCACTGAAGTTTTTCCAGCAAGATGGTGCAGGGTGTCAGGTCCGAGCATTCCTAGATGAACAGTTTCTTGAAAAGTGGTTTGGTCATCGTGGACCAGTTGAATGGCCCCCAAGGTCTCCTGATCTGACCCCCTTAGACTTTTATCTTTGGGGTCATCTGAAGGCAATTATCTATGGTGTGAAGATGCAAGATGTGCAGCACCTGAAGCTACGGATACTGGAAGCCTGTGTTGGCATTTCTCCTGCGGTGTTGCTATCAGTGTGTGAAGAGTGGGAGAAGAGGGTTGCATTGACAATCCAACACAATGGGCAGCACATTGAACACATTTTATAAGTGGTCAGAAACTTGTAAATAACTCATGAAATAATAAAGTTACATTAAAACCAAGCACACCATTGATTTTCTTGTGAAATTTCCTGTAAGTTTGACATGTCACATGACCCTCTTCTTATTGAAAAAACAAAGGTTGGATCCAATATGGCCGACTTCAAAATGGCCACTATGGTCACCACCCATCTTGAAATGTTTGCCCCCCTCACATATACTAATGTGCCACAAACAGGACGCTAATATCACCAACCATTCCCATTTTATTAAGGTGTATCCATATAAATGGCCCACCCTGTACATCCTACAGTAAAGTGAAATATCAAAAGAGCCCAGTAGTGTTGACATTTTTCTGGTTCCCCCTGTTTAAAAAAGTGTATTTGTTAGTATCTAAAATGTTTGTTTAGGGCATAAAAATACCATTAGCTTGATATAAATTGGAAATCTGTGCTATGTCCTCACTAAGATGGGAAAATACACTTCTGTACATGTGTGTGTGTGTTTAGTCCTCAGCCTGCAGACACTGAAGGAACGGTTCAGTTTGATGGAGATGGTTATGCGTCCGTCAGTCGCCCCACCAGGTGGAACCCAAATGTCTCCACTGTCATGTTCAAGTTTCGCACCTTCTCCACACACTCCGTCATCATGTACTTCGTCACCAAAGACATGGTAACAGCACACTTATACCGCACACACACACACATGCTCAAGGGTTTGGTGAAACACCCGCCAATGATTTACCGCCGGCTGGATGTACATTATCCTGCTTATTACTGCTTGCCACAAAAAGAAACTATTAGACACAAAACCTTGATCTGACTATAGTATTGGCTGTTTAATTTAACGTTCTCGTAAAACCTGCATTTTTATTGGACGTTAGACAATCTCAACAGAATCATGAAGAGAGGGAAGGGCATAGAGTACCCCCCCCCCCCCTTGAAAAAAACAGCCAATGGTGTTTAGTTTTTTTTTTCACAGTGAAATGGTAAAGCTAAACGGAATCAATTGAAAAGCCAATGAGAAGAAGGGGGCGGTGCATGTCAGATACTAAAGAGCATTTGATTGGTCAGATTTGTCAACATTTGAAGTCAATCAAAAATGTAATTATCTAAAACTATTGAACAACAAACATTCTTGTCTTTTCTTGGACAATTTTGACCATACTTTTTGATCCACTTCAAATGTTGACAATGTATATTCATTCATTCACTCACTCATTCATTTGTTCATTCATTCATTCACTCATTTTTTTCATCCATTCATTTAATCATTCATCCATCCACTCCCTCACTCATTTGTTCGTTCACCCACTCAATCATTAATTCATCTATTTATTCATCCATCCACTCACCCATTTATCCAGCCACTCACCCAACCATCGGTCTCTCCTTCACTCACTCACCCATCCACTCATTCATTCATTCATTCATTCATTCATCCATCCACTCATTCAATCATTCGTTCACTCACTTACTCTTTTATTCATTCATCTATCCACTCACCCATTCATCCAGCCACTCACCCACCTTTCCATCCGCTTACTCACTCACTCACTCACTCATTCATTCATCAATTAATTTATTTATTCACCCACTTACTCATTCATGCCATAACTCAATCATCCTTTCATTCATCCATTTGTATTTTTCATTCATCCATCTATCCACTCACTCATACAGCCATCCATTCATTCACTCTCTCACTCATTTATTCATTCATTCATTAACACACACACTCACTTATTCATTATATCATCCATTCATTCACTCATTCATCCATCCATTCATTCAAATATTCCTTCATCCATTCATCAAGTCATTATTTTAACCATTCATTCATTCATTCATTCATTCATTCATTCATTCATCCACTCATTCTTTCAGTCACTCATTTGTATATTTGTGTGTGTGTGTGTGTGTGTGTGTGTGTGTGTGTGTGTGTGTGTGTGTGTGTGTGTGTGTGTGTGTGTGTGTGTGTGAGCAGAAAGACTTCATGAGTGCTGAACTGAGTGATGGCAGGCTGAAAGTGAGTTATGATCTGGGCTCTGGCACCGGCTCCATCATCAGTGATAAACGCTATAACGACGGCAAGTGGAAGTCCTTCACCATGTCCCGCATAAAGAAAGAAGGTACAGAGATCACAGCAAAACACCTCTTTTTCTTCACACGCGTCACTTACCTGCACACTTAACGATACACACCCGAGTGTGTGTTTTAACTTTAAGGAGACATGCAATACTGTTAGCATGTGTGTGTTCAGAAAACATCAGAACAGTGGTTTATATGTCAACTAGATAATAAATTTGGGGAATAACTTTATGGTGGCTTGAGATATGTAGCATGTTTCTAGTATGAATTACCATGTTGTTAATATGTTTCTAACATAAATTAGCATGTTGTTAGCATGATTCCAACATGAATCAGCACATTGTTAACATGTTTTCAACATTATTTAGCATGTTTCGAACATGTTTTAGCATAAATTTGCATGTATTTAGCATAAATTAGCATTTTGTTAACATGTTTTTTACATACATTAGCATGCTGTTTGCATGTTTGGAGCATGAATTAGCATTTTGTTAATGAGATTCTTGAATCAACTTTTTGTTAGCATGATTTCAACATGAATTAGCATGTTGTTAGCATGTTTCTAGCATGAATTATCATGTTGTTATCATGAATTAGCATGTAACTAGCATGGTTTTAGCATTAATCAGCCTTTTTGACTCCAGGTCAGTATCAGTGTGAGAATGTCTTACAAGCGTCTGTAATTCCTCTTCCTCTTTCCTGTGTGATCAGCCACCATCACCATCGTCAACATGGACACTAATGAGAATGAGCGGCTGCTGATGGCGTCACCAGGGGGCGCTACAGGCCTTAACCTGCGAGACAACGAGCGCATATTTTTCGGAGGATTGCCCAAAGCTGGAAAATACAGGTGTGGAGAAGTGTATAGTGGAGAAGCATAATTTACAGTTAACCATCTCCTGTAGGATTTACAGTAACTTACTGGCATCTTACTTCTGTTCTTGAGTCTTATTTTCAACGCATTCAGTCAGGTGATTGGCTGAGCCATTCTAGCAGCTTTATTTTCTTTTCTGAACACAGCTGAGAGTTTTTGTGATCATTGTGTTGCTGAAATATCCACCCTGGTCTTCACTTTAATCATCTGGTATTGACATGAGAATAATACTGAGAGATTTTAGCTGCTGACTGGGCTTTCCATGCATATTTACTCCTTGCTTTCTTCATGTGTTCAATACCTTTTTCCTGTATCATTTAAGCTTTTTTGCACACAACTTAATTTCTATCTAGATTTGTTTTGTTTGTATGTATGGAGAAATTTAGTTGGTTCTGACCTCTGACGAAAATGTCAAGTCAACAGCACTTTTAGAAATATGTTTTGGGGATCGGGGGGGGCAAGTCTGAGCACTCACTCTGGTCCCCCGGGCTCTGCGTTGGTTGAGGAAATTCTACATTAAACCAAAAAAGGGTTATCAAAAGCTGCCTTTCCACTGCACACGAGATTTGGGCTACGTCTGAAACCGCATACTTTCTTACTATACAGTTCGCTAAAATCAGTAAGCGAGCCGAGTAGTATGTCTAAATTCGAAAATCGTTATGCGAGAAGTACCTGGATGACTTCCGGCGAGTTTCTAAAGTGCGCATACCATGCACGCTGCGCTCTTCCATGATGCCTCGCAAGAGAATTCATGAATGGGAGTAAAGCGACGCAACTGACGCAGGTAGGTCATGTGACCATGACAAAATGGCGGATGTAGTACGTCCGACTTCCATTCATACTGCTCCCATTTCTGTATAGAACGTACATTTCTAACGGCCGAGTAGTATGTTTAAATTCAAATGCAGTACCTACTGAGTAGTAGGCGGTTTCGGATGCAGCCACGGACACGACTGTCGGAATACGCCCCCTTGTGGCAGTCGCAGAGAATTTTCAATTTTGTCGTGCATCCGAATTTTCCGCACACGTAGATGAACGGATATCCACGCAGCTCCTGGACTACTCTCCAATGGAAATGGTTGACTTCCGGTTTATCGCTTGTCGTGTACAGCGGAAAGAAGGCTTAAACGATTACAATTGGCTTAAGATTGGCAATGAAAATTCAGGACATTGCAAAACCTGAGAGGTTAAAAAAAATTGTGTCATGAGAAAAAGGATAGCTGCCATATTGTGGCAGACCGCACACCAGCTGATTGGTGGAGAGGAGACAGAGTGATGAAGCCAGATATGATATGGGGATGGTTAGGAGGCCATGATGGACACAGGCCTGTGGGCAAATTTGGCCATGATGTCGGGGTTAAACACCAAAGTTAATGCCTACAGAAAGTCAGTACCTCATCTCATGCGAAAGACGGCGCTCACTGAGCAGTATAGAGTCCCTGTCACTATACTGGGGCATTAGGACCCACACAGATTGCAGGTTGGGTGCCCCCTGCTTTCCAACCTAGCTTTCCCAGACGGAGCTTGTGGATTTGAATTTCTGCAATGTAATCTTAAGCCTGTTGATTGCATGAGTTTCTTTGTTTTACATCTTTTTGCAGGTCAGAGGTGGTTTTGAAGAGGTTTTCTGGCTGTATGAAGGATATCGAGGTCTCCCGAACGCCATATAATCTGCTGAGCAGTCCAGATTACACAGGACTGACCAAAGGCTGCTCCATTGAGGTACAGTTAGACAACTGATTATTATTATCTCCCTCCCTGAAGACAACATGCGTTATTTTGTAAAATAAAATACCATAACCTTGCTTCCCACTTCTTCACTTCTGGTTACATGGAAGGCCTTTAGAGCGGGGCTATCCACCATTTAGGCCGGGGCTGTCAGTCCTTTAGGGGAGTGCTTTCAGTCCTTCAAGGCGAAGCTTTCAGTGCTTTAGGGCAGGGCTATCTGTCAATTAGGGCACGATTATCAATCATTTAGGGCGGAGCTATCAGTCATTTAGGGCCGTGCTTTCAGTGCTTAAGGGGAGAGCTTTCAGTTCTTTAGGGCGGAGCTAACCTTTCATTGGAACGGGGCTATCAGTAATTTAGGGCAGGGCTATCAGTCTATTTAGGGAGAGCTTTCAGTGCTTTAGGGCGGAGCTATTAGTAATTTGGGGCAGTGCTTTCAGTGCTTTAGGGCGGAGCTTTTAGTTCTTTAGGGTGGGGCTTTCAGTCATTTAGGACAGTGCTATCAGACCATTAAGGTGGAGCTTTCAGTGCTTTAGGGAGTAGCAATCAGTAATTTGTGGTAGAGCTATTAGTACTTTGGGGCAGAGCTATCAATACTTTAGGGTGGAGTTGTTAGTTCTTTTAGGGCAGGGCTATCAGCCCTTTTAGGGCATGACTATCAGCCTTTTTAGGGCGAGGCTATCAGTCTTTTAGGGCAGCGCTGTCAGTGCTTTAGGACAGAGCTTTCAGTGTTTTAGGGCAGGGCTATTCTGTATTTGGGGTGGGGTTATCAGTCATTTATGGCAGAGATATTAATCATTTTAGCAGAGCTATCAGTCATTTGGGGCAGGGCTATCAGTGTTTTAGGGCGGAGCTTTCAGCGCTTTAGGGCGGAGCTATCAATAACTTAGGGCGGAGCTATCAGTCCTTTGGAGTGGAGCTATCTGTCCTTTTAGTCCAAGGCTATCAGTCATTTGAGGTGGAGCTGTCAGTGCTTTAGGGCGGGGCTATATGGTATTTGAGGCGGGGCTATCAGTTATTTAAGGTGGAGCTATCGGTCCTTTTAGAGCAGGGCTATCAATCATTTAGGGGGGGAGCTTTCAGTCCTTTAGGGCGGAGCTTTTAGTGCTTTAGGGCGGAGCTTTTAGTGCTTTAGGGCGGAGCTTTTAGTGCTTTAGGGCAGGGCTATCTATCATTTGGGGCCAAGTTATCAGCCACTTAGGGTGGAGCTATTAGTACTTTTAGGGGATGGCTATCAGTCATTTAGGGCAGGGCTATCAGTCATTTGGGGCGGGTTCTGTAAAACAGATAAATAAAGTGATAAATATGTGTGTTTCTGAATGCATCAATCTAATCCAGCAGCCTCCACACTGATCAGACTTGTTTGTGTTTATGTGTTTGTGTTTCTTTACCTCTGGTGTGTCAGAATCTGCACACAGTGAGTTTCCCACGGGCCGGGTTTATGGAGCTGAATCCGGTGTCATTTGCCGTGGGCTCGGAGATCTCGCTCTCCTTCAGCACCAGGAGTGAAGACGGGCTGATACTGTTCGGCAGAGGAGGACTGACCTCCATGACGGAGCTGACACAGGGACTCACGCCAGTGCACATCCCACGCCGCTCACGCAGACAGACCGGAGAGGTGCTCACACACACATACACACGAAAAAGCATACACGCAAACAAAAACATACATACATTTCACAAACAAATGCTGCATCCCAACTCGCACACTACCTGTACTAAACAGTATTCAGCAATCTAGTTAGTGTGTCCCAAACTGTAGCATGTTGAACAGAACGCCCAGATGGTCGACTGTTTCAAAGTGTAGAACCCTCCATACACTCTAACCGTTAATATTACCCACAATACATTGCGCTTTATATGTAAATTTAATTAGAACTATAAACATGTGTAAAAATTGTAAACCAACTACAAAAATTTACACGTGAGACGTAGAGACGATTTGGTAAAGATGTTTGAGTGATCATTAATTAATATCTAACCTTCTGGAGAATATTTAAATCAAGTTTTGTCACTTCTGAATTCTGCAAACACCTGAGGAGATTTCTCTGCATGAAAGACTCGTGAATGGCAGATTAACCTGCTGCAGCTGCTGAATCTACAATACTGTAGGAAATTAATTATGACAGAAATGTGGATGATGTGTCGAGATGATTGACAGGGCTTGTAACTAAGCAACACAACAGTCTGGGCAGGGCTATCAGTCACTTAGAGCGGAACTATCAGTCTATTTAGGCAGAGCTTTCAGTGCTTTAGGGTGGAGCTTTAAGAATTTTAGGGCGGGGCTATCAGTAATTTAGGGCAGTGCTTTCAGTGCTTTAGGGCAGAGCTTTCAGTTCATTAGGTGGGGCTATCAATTATTTAGGGTGTAGCTATCAGTCATTGTAGGACAGGGCTATCAGTCATTTAGGGCGGGACTATCAGTCCAT
>NC_141040.1:2095000-2105000 GCF_052040795.2 Danio rerio
TATTGCACGTCTGGTTTAAAACACATGCAAGTGCAGGTTGCCAGATTGATGACACCAACAGAAGCAAGCCTAAAGGCTGATTTTAGGCTGATTTAAGGCTGGAGTTTTGTCCTAACAACACCTGCAATTTATATATTAGAAACGGCTTCTGTTTCTCACAGCTGAACAACAGAAAACTGACCATGATCAGCTCAGGTGCACCTCATGAGCTTTATTAACTTTATTTTACATCACATTTATTACCATACTACTGAAAGCAGCAGCAGATAGTTCAGCTCAGATCTGGAAAATAAAATAAACCGTCTGAAATTGAACTCTAGAACTAAAACCAACACATATCAGTGATTCAGCATCTACATTTAATCATGTTAAAGAGGTTTAATATGTATTCATTAGATTATAAATCTTATTATTTTACCGGAGTGCAGTGAGTGCACTATTCTGTGCTTCTGAATGGCTGTATTTACATTTCTGTCAGGTTTCGTCTGGTGCAAACAGCCAAATTGCTCATCACTGCAAATCTCTTCACAGTGTTACAATGTAACCTGCTCACCTAATGTTTACACTCGTAATAATAATATTATTTGCTAATTAAGAACCACCTCATGTGGAACTCTGAATCTGAGTCTCATTTTGGAGACCTTAAATATCTGCAAACATAGTATGGTATTTTTTATGCTTTGAGTCAATGGGCTCTATTTTGACGGTCTATGTGCAAAGCGCAAAGCGCAGGGCACAAACGTTTTCAGGGCGTGTCAGAAACCACTTTTGCTAATTTAAGGACGAAAAAATCTGCTTTGCGCCATGGCGCATGGTCTAAAAGGGTTGAGCTTATTCTCTTAATGAGTTATAGGTGTGTTTTAAGAATAAACCAATCAGAGTCTCATCTACCATTCCCTTTAAGAGCCAGTTGCATCGCACCATGGTGCATTTGCTATATACATGAAGCAAAGTAAGTGTAAGTGGAAAAACTGAGTATTTCACTAGCAAGAAAACAGTTAAACAGAGCATCTACAGCACGAATGAGAGATGAATTAACTTTCACTTTCGCTCTCGTGGATAGGAAAACCTTTGCACAGACATCAATTAGCCTATAAATAATTAATTTCGTTTGTTAAGTGCAAAGATTTGTTTTAAAACTATTTCTAAATTCTGTTCTAATTTCCAGCAAATGAATAAATGAACAATAATAACCAAGTGTGTTCAAAATTGTGGGTTTCTAATACACATGCTGTGCCCCATATGGTCTAAAACCTGACAGGTGGACAAATCTAAGCTTGTTTTTTTTTAAACAAACATAAATATGCAGATAATAAATAATACTGCTAATAATAATAACATTTGTACAAAAGCAAATTGTTATGAATTAACTGAAAAAGCCTCCCGAGGTGAAGAAGACATAGAGGTGGGTTTTTTATTTATTTATGTAGGCTAGAAAATAATATGTTTTGTAATATTTTAATCCTTTATATTTATATTCTATATATATCCTTATTATATCCTATATATATCCTTAACATTTAATTTTTTTCATATGTAAAGATATTTGCATATTGCTCTACATGTATTAAGCAGTGTGTAAGCGAGGCGCACAACTAACGCGCTCTGCGCTAGATAATAGACCGGCTTTGTTCTGGTCTATTGAAAAATAGTTTCTCAAAATAGCAACGCACCAGCAATGCACCTCAGAACGCCTTCCTTTTTAGACCAGAATGTCTATAGGTGCACATATAAGCCCAAATGGATTTGCTATTCAAACAGCGTGGCGACTCTTACACCAAGCTGAAACTAGCAAACAACAATCGCGTCACGCCTTGCAACACATTGTGCTGGGTGTATGATGGGGCCCAAAAAATAATGAGTATTTGTACAGTTGTTTGTCTCAAAGGAACAGTTCATCTATAAATCTCTGCAGTGCAACACATTTTGGATTAAAAGGACTTTCATGTAACCTTAATGCAAATCTTTATCAGCATCTCTGCCTTTGAAGTTTTCCTTTAAGACCATTGGTTAAACAAGACGTGATTCTCAATAGAAACAGATGCATATGCTAATGGTCATGCGTTCAGCTTGTGTCTCGAGTATCTCACAGATGGTGTGTTTGTGCAGATCCTTCACTGTGCAGGTGGACGAGGAGCCGCTGGTGCAGCAGCCCTTACCCAACGACCTCCCACTCAACATCCATCGCCTCTTCATCGGAGGAATCCCGCCTGATGTACAAACCGGCGTCCACAGGCCCAGTGTGCCATTCGAGGGCTGCATCTGGAACCTCCTGATCAACACTGTGTAAGTCTATACTCCTCACACAGTTCAGAAATGAATGCTTAAAAGGGATAGTTCATACAAAAAAAGTCAATAAATGAGAAGACTAGACCTCCTTTGGTGGACTTTGATATTCTGGGAACTACCAGAAACCCAGAGTTTTGAGATATTAAATAGAGGGTTGGATTGTAGCGAGACAGAAGGTTGGTTTGATAAACAGGAGCTAGATTATTTAAAGCTTTATAGGTAAGAAGCAATATTTTATAATCAATACGGAGCTTAACAGGCAGCCAGTGTAAGGAGGATAAAACTGGAGTGATATCATATTTTCTAGACCTGGTAAGAACTCTGGCTGCTGCATTTTGTACTAGCAGAAGTTTATTAATAGAGGATGCTGGGCAACCAGCAAGCAGAGCGTTACAGTAATCTTATCTAGAGGTCATAAAAGCATGGACTAGCTTTTCTGCATCTGAGATGAATAGCATGCTTCATAAATTAGCGATATTTCTGAAATGAAACAAGGTTGTTTTTTGTAAACAAAAGCTAAGTTGCTGTCTAATATACACCCAGATCTTTTACAGTAGCGCTAATACTAACTTTGTATCGCTCTAATTGCAGGTTGAGTTGTAAAATCTGCTGTGTACAGGATTTTGGCCCAATAAGTAATACTTGGTTTTTGTCAGAAATTAAGAGACAACATGATTGTCGTGAGGCCATTATAAATGTGTTATTGTAACGCCGGGGAGTAACACCACAACAGAAGGTAGGATCCAATATGCAGGTTGATTCACAGTCAGGCAAGCAGTGGTCAATACGGGAGCAAACAGGTGTGTGAGGACAATCCAGAATCGTAGTCAATTTAACAAGCAAGAGGTCAAAAGGCAGGCGGCAGACAAGGATAACTAAATAAACAAGGCTAGGTTAAAAACACAGGAAAACAAGACAAGGAAAACGCGTTGTAATGCTACTTTACAGTGAACAAGACTCGGCCAACTGAAGGGGTGAATGTGTGGCTTAAATAGTGTGTGTCAATCAGTCTCTGAAAGTCCTCAGGTGTGCAAATGTAATCAAGCTAGATGAGTGAGCAGGCGTGAGTGCATGTATGCATATGTAGTCCAGAAGAAGGCAGATATGTAGTTTTATCAGTGAGTGTTTACCAGCGACATCTGGTGGTTGTTCGCTGGTGAACATGACAGTTATGAATACTTTTCCAAATGCTTTTTTTTTCAGTAGAAACAAAATTAATTTGTCATTAAAATTCCTCAGTAAATGTGCCAATACGCTGACAAATAATTTTATAACAGTGACGTCAATATTTAATTACATTTAGAGACATTTTAATGATGAATGTATTTTGTACCACTGTTGATAAGGTCAAGAAAAAGATTAATGATGCTGTTTTAAAATTCATGACAATTATAATGGCCTCATGACAATCATGTTTATGACAGATTTATGACACGTTATGTAGTCTTGATAATTCCAAGTTATTATAACAAAGAGAAAGATATGTTAGGATGTACAGTTAAAACTAGAAGTTTGCATACACTCTAAATAAAGAACATAACCATTTTTTTAAACGTCTGATGGTAAATCATACCAAACATTTACTATTTTAGATCTGTTAGGATTACCTAAATGATTTACATTTGCTAAATGTCAGAAGAATGAGATGATTTATTTTATTTGAGAATTTTTTATTAATTTCTAGACAGTCAAAAGTTTACACACATTTCCTTGTTATTTTTTAATAATCTGGCATTCTTGTTGATTCTGGCTTGCTGATTTTCCCATGTTGTCACACAAGGAAGCAGTGTGTTTGAGCTTTTCCTTCAATACTATTCTACAGCTGTGCCACACATGAACTCAAATGTTGTCAATTAGCCAATCAGAAACCTCCAAAACATTGACATCATCATCTGTGTGTGTGTGTGTGTGTGTGTGTGTGTGTGTGTGTGTGTGTGTGTGTGTGTGTGTGTGTGTGTGTGTGTGTGTGTGTGTGTGTGTGTGTGTGTGTGTGTGTAAACTTGACTTTCAAGAAAATCTATAACAATTTCTCAAAAAAATCTCTCTCATTATTCTGCTATTAAACAGAACAGAAACAAGTTTGATAATCCTAACTTACCTAAAAGAGAAACAGTTTAGTCACATTAACATCTGACTTTTTAAAAAATGGTTATGCGCCTTTTTATACAGTGTATGTAAACTGGTTTCAACTGTATTTGTTTGGCAAGTTGTCATAACAAAGACATCTCAAACGACGTCATCTTTTGCATGCATCATAAGCATGCATAAAATCTATATTTATATATATATATATATATATATATATTCATATTTAAATCTATAATTTAAATTTATATTCAAGATATGTCATATCATGATTATAAAGCACATGAAAGAGACAAAAGGATTTCAGAACGGATTCAAGCGTAAGTTTGGCCAACATCTTGACTGGCGACGCTTGTTTTCCCCTTCAGTCTTATCTGCAGATTTGCTCTAACAGTACAGTCAGCGCTCTCTATTAAACAGATAACAGTACGGCGTGTACGCTCGCAGGGCTTTCCAGCTTCTGGAGGTCACCTTTAACAGCTGGAGATAAATGCATTGACCTGCAGAGCGCCGTTCAGGAGTGTGTTGTGCTGCGGTGACTGTGCGAACACGCTGTAAACATTGACCCATTTCTTCCAGCCTCCCGTGGCTGTAGATTAAAGGTCTTGTTTTCCTTCCAGTGCAGTTATGAGCTGCCGTCATGAGCTAAACGCCGTGTGACATTAATAATCGCAGTTTTTCTTGCTCTAATGAGGAATATGAATCTCTGCCAGTGGGCTGTGTGTGTCTTTTGCACCAGAGCGCTGCCCTCCGCCAGACTCTTTTAAATGAGTGTGTCCTTGCTGGTGAGCGTGTTCATTATTCACCTGATTGGAGTCGTAGTGTCAGGCTCTCCTCAAGTGCGCTGTGTGTGTTGTGTGTGTCAATGAAACAGCCCGGTGGACTTCTCCCAGCCTGTGGCCTTTGAGAATGCAGAGATTGGCCACTGCCCTGACCTGGCCCCGGCCCCAGCTCCGCCCCTTGAGGAGGTGGAAAAGGAAGAGGCTCCGCCTACACCAGCAGAAGCAGTTCGTCCTCCACCAGCTCCAGCCTCCACTGTACGTACACACACACACTTTAGTGTACAATTAAACTTTATATTGTTTATTTTGATAGCACACATTGTTATTTTTAGGTGAACAATTAATAAGTGCATGTTAATCTGCTGAAAAAGGTGTTTTGAGTTGGGCAGGGGGATTAATCGAGGCAATTTTCATGGATAAATTACAATAAAATAAAAATACAGAGGGTGCATATTTGGCGCGATGGACCCCATGGTCCCATAGAATTGCTTAGGGCCCTCAAAAGACTAAATCCAGCCCTGAGTAGATGAGGATTGGGACACAAGTTGCATCCTAAATGGCACACTTTACACTATGCACTTATACACTCGGCTGTGTAGTATGAGTTTAAATGAATACTTAAACATTACTTTAAACCCTTTCCCAATCGATGTTTAACGGTTGCCAAACTTGTAAAATAAATGACCAAATTTTGACCAAATTGCAGTTAAGTACAACTGCATTCCCCATCAGGAGGCAGCATAATCCCTTACATGGAAGAATTTTGCTTTCACAATCCAAACGAAATAAAGTAATCCAACCTCAGGGCCTGATAGCTCCTCTTCTTTGTCATTAGCTCCTCCCCTTTATCAGCACCTCCTCTCTTTCATCATCAGCTCAAACTCTTCATCAGTAGCTCCTCCCCTTCATAATTGGCTCCTCCCCTTCATCAACAGTCCCTCCCCATGATAAGTAGCTTCTCAGCTCTCCAATTTATGCCCCTCATCATCATCCTCAGCTCCTCCCCATCATCAGTAGCACCTCTTCTCCCCTTCACTATCAGCTCCTCCCCTTTATCATCTGCCCCACCCCTTCATAATCTTCCCATCATCAGTAGCCTCCTCTCTTCATCAACAGCTTCTCCTCTTCATCAATAGCTCTTCCCCTTCATAATGAGATCATCTCCCTTATCAGCAGTTTCTCCACTTTATAATGAGCTTGTCCGCTTCATCAGTAGCTCCTCCTCTTCATAATAAGCCCCTCCCCTTCATCAGCAGCTCCTCCCCTTAATAATCAGCCCCTGCCCTTTATCATCAGCTCCTCCCATTAATCAGAAACCCCTTCTCTTCATCATCTCCTCCCATTTATCAGAAATATTCATCAGCAGCTTTTCCCCTTCCTTAACAGCTCCTCCCCTACATCAAAAGCTCCTCCCATTCATCAGAAACTGCCCTCTTCATCATCAGCACCACTCGTTCATCATCAGCTCCTCCTCTTCATAGTCAGCTCCTCCCCTTAATCATCAGCAGCTCCTCCCCTTTATCTTTAGCACCTCCCCTTCACCAGAAACTCCTCCCCTTCATCATCAGCAGCTCCTTCTTACTATTAGCTTCTCCTCTTCATCTTTAGCACCCCCTTTACCAGAAACTCCTTCTCTTCATCATCAGCTCCTCCCCTTCATAATCAGCACCTCCTCTTCATAATCAGCTCCTCCCCTTCATCACCAGCAGCTACTCTCCATCATCAGAAACCCCTCCGCTTCCTCATTAGCTCCTCCCATTCATCAGCAACTCTCCCTTCATCATCAGCACCTCTCATTCATCAGCAGCTCCTCCCCTTCATCATTAGCACCTCCTCCTTATAATAAGCTCCTCCCCTTCATTAACAGCTCCTCTCTTTCATCATCAGCACCTTGCCTTCATAATCAGCTCCTCCCCTTCTTTAACAGCTCCTCTCTTGCATCATCAGCACCTCCCCTAAATAATCAGCTCCTCCCCTAAATCATCAGCTGCTCCTCCCCTTTATCTTTAGCACCTCACCTTCGACAAAAACTCCTCCCCTTAATCATCAGCTCCTCCCCTTCATAATCAGCACCTCCCTTTCATTATCAGCAGCTCCTCTTTATAATCAGCTTCTCCCCTTAATCATCAGCAGCTCCTCCCCTTCATCATCAGCACCTCCCCTTCATAATGAGCTCCTTCCCTTCAACAGAAACTCCTCCGCTTCATTAACAGCTCCTCTCCTTCATCAGCACTTCCTCTTCATAATGAGCCCCTTCCCTTCATAATGAGCTCCTCCCCTTCACCAGAAACTCCTCCCCTTCATTAACAGCTCCTCTCCTTCATCAGCACTTCCTCTTCATAATCAGCCCCTTCCCTTCAGAATGAGCTCCTCCCCTTCACCAGAAACTCCTCCCCTTCATTAACAGCTCCTCTCCTCTCCATCATCAGCACCTCCTCTTAATAATCAGCCCCTTCCCTTCATAATGAGCTCCTCCCCTTCACCAGAAACTCCTCCCCTTCGTTAACAGCTCCTCTTCTTCATCATCAGCACCTCGTCTTCATAACCAGCTCCTTCCCTTCATCATCAGCTGGTACTGTCATTAATTAGAACCCCCCCCCACCATCAGCTCCTCCCATTCATCAGAAACTTCCCCCTTCATCTTTAGCACCTCCCCTTCACAATGAGTTCCTCCCCTTTACCAGAAACCCTTCCCCTTCATTAACAGCTCCTCTCCTTCATCATAAGCACCTCCTCATCATAATCAACTCCTCCCCTTTATTAAAAGCTCCTCTCTTTCATTATAAGCACCTCCTCTTTATAATCAGCTCCTCCTCTTCATCAGCAGTTCCTCCCCTTCATCAGTAGCCCCTCCCTCTCATTAATAGCTTGCCCACTTACCACTTTTAGAGTTGTCAGTATAAATGCGCTGATATACTATATACACTCCAAAACGGCATAGAATAGTGCACAAGTGTGTGATTTGGGACGCACCTGCAGTCTCTGAGTGTGTTATTCTGCGAGAGTGAAGCAGCGCTGAACTGATCCCAGTGAGACTGAAGCAGTTTTCCACACCATTAGCCTGCTGGATGAGCTGAAGAAGAGGAGAGCGTGCTAGTCAAACACAGATCTCCTGTTCAGCCGACAGCGCTAACAGCTAACAGCATTAGCAGTCCTGCGGTCTCCCCGCTCGGCGCTGACGGCTCAATGTTTCTCATTCATCACATCAGCTGCTCTGTCCTCCATATAAGAGCACACGCTATACTCCAACACACACTGAAAAGAGGAAGCGTCTCATTTTGCTCAGGTGGATTAAGGGGTTACTTAGCAAGACAGGTGAAGACAAGATGATTAGCTCTTCTGTGACGTTTCAGATATTTCCAGAGTGACGTTTAACACACTTTTAAACATAGTAGTAGTCATATTTAATTTCCAATAACTGATTTCTTTTATCTTTGCCATGACGACAGTAAATAAGGGGACTAGATATTGTTCAATATACTAGTATTCAGCTTAAAGTGATATTTACTTAACTAGGTTAAATAAGGTAACTAATCTTTTCCCTTCTCCTTAATTAATGCATCGTCATGCTTCTGTGCTGTAATAATGACTGCTGTGTTTGTGTGTTTGTGTGTGTGTGTGTGTGTGTGATGTTTCACCTGAGCTCTTCTGTCTCTCTGCTGCTCTTAGGCCACGCCCCTTGCTGAAGCCAAGCCCATCACAGACACACCCACCAGTGTCAAAGAGCCCGCGGTACTCACCTGCTCATACGCACGCACGCGCACACACCCACACACACACACATACACACACACACATATATATATATATATATATATATATATATATATATATATATATATATATGCACAGACGCACACTCATACAGACAAACACTCACACTCTTACATACACACACATATACACACACAAAAGCACTCTCATACACACATATCACTTACAATCATACACACACTCACTTGTACACACCACACACAAACACGCTCATATACCAACACACAGTTAAACACACACGCTGATACCCTTACACACACAAATACTCACACTCGCACAAAAACACTCATGCGCACTTAGGCTGTACACCAACTCACGATCACACACACAAATACTCACAGAAACAAACTAATACACACTAATAAACTAACTCACACACACATACATTTAAACACGCACATTCATACACACACACACACTCATACACCAACTCACAATCATACACACCCACGTAAACACACACTCTTACACACACTCACACACTTATACACACACTCACACACAAATATTCACACAAAAACACTCATACACACTCATACGCGCGATACACCAACTCACAATCACACACACACACACACACACACACACACACACATACTCACAGAAACAAACTAATACACACTTATACACTTACTCACACACACATACATTGAAACACGCACATTCATACACTCTCACACACACACACACACACACACACACACTTAAACACCAATATTCTTACACACACTTAAACACCTATACTCTTACACACACTCACACTCTTACACACACATGCACATACACACTCATACACCAACTCACAATCATACACACCCACGTAAACACACACTCTTACACACACTCACACACTTATACACACACTCACACACAAATATTCACACAAAAAAACTCATACACACTCATACGCGCTATACACCAACTCACAATCACACACACACACACACACACACACACACTCACAGAAACAAACTAATACACACCTATACACTAACTCACACACACATACATTTAAACACACACACTCATACACTCTCACACACACGCACACACACACACTTAAACACCAA